>NC_067148.1:27685231-27840231 GCF_903995435.1 Acomys russatus | reverse complement strand
TATGGAGTGAATTCTAAGACAGTCAGGACTACATAGAGAAACCCTGACTTGACAAAAAAACATTCCCACCCAGCTATGACACCTAACCACCTCAGCCACCAGGGCATGATAACCCTGAGTTCAATAGTAGCACCAATAAATTGAGAGAAAAGATTTAATAGAAGTGAGGAGAGGACCCAGGAATGCTCAGGAAATACCACCTGAGGGAGAAATGACAACGGTTGGAACGCTGTGTGCCCCGATTTTGGCAAGGGCCCTTCTTGTTCTTGGCTTCTCTTCTCTGACTCCTGCATTATGGAAGCCACGCCCTGTTAATCTCACCTCCTGGAATGCTGCCACAGGATTGGCTCGTGCCTGGAGCCAGCATGTGCCTTTTGCTGATCTCGTTGGTTGCCTGTGACCCTGAGTGTCCAGAGAAAATCAGGCTTATTGTAGTGAGTCATAAAAGCAATGTCTCTGCAAGCCGTGCCTTCTGCTCCTAGACCTTGCACGTAAAAGGGATTCTGACCCATCACAGGAGCTTGTTTGATCTTCTGGCGTCTGAGTTGCAGTACCAAGTCACTGCCACAAGAGGCCACTGTCCCCCCCCCACACTTGTAGAGCTCTGAAAACTCGTTCCTGGAGGTTCAAGTGAGGAGGCTAGCTAGACTCGCTCAATGGGCATCCTGCTGTGGCTGGCTAGTAAGCCACTGGGTGGCTGGTGGACCCGGGATCTAGGATTAGGCTTGCATGAGCTACCTCCCTAGCTTCTCTTTCCCTTTTGACTGACCACCTGCTGAACCCTGAGCATCATCAGACACCCCCATCCCTCAGACCCTGGTGAGGTGGCATTCTGGTCCCTCAGTACCATGCTGAGGGTTCTTCCAGATGCTGCTTCCAAGGCGCTGTTTTCTTGTACAACTCAACCCTGGGCCCTGGGTTCTTCCCAAGTTCACCCTAGAGACTGGGGCCAGCCCTGTCAGCCTCCAGGTGGTCCTTCCAGGATTCCTTACCCCCAATCTGTGAACCAGCCAAGGCCTCAGCCTTGGAAACAAGGTGATTACCAAGACCTCACAAAGCCCCGAGTCTCCTCTGAGCCATGTCCTTGCTGCCTGGCCCCTCCCTCCCATCCACGTTCTTCTAAGGCCATAGGACTTATGCTTTCTCAGCTCCCAGCCTTTAGCATATTCTGCCTCCTTCCATCTGTGACTTTCTAGATACAGCCAAAGCTTTTGGAAGCATTCAGGTCTGAGTTCGAATCCTCTGCCAGCTCTTTAACAGAATTGTAACTTGCTGTGTAGACCTCCATCTCTGTGAACTTGGGGTAGAATGGTCACCTTAGAGATTGTGTGTATGTGTGTGTGTGTATGTGTACATATATATGCATGTATCCATATATACATAGGCATTATTTATATAAACATATGCATGTGTTTATAGGAGATCCTATGAGTATCAAGTAGAGCCTGACACATTGTTGGAAACCAATAAACCCCACCCCACCCCCACTTCCTAGCATGCCACATACAAACCCAGACAAGATATTTATATCACACCCTGGAGCTTGGTCTTGGTCCACTCATTCTGACTAGTCCATTTTACAGACAGGAATGCTGAGTCACAGAGAGGTCAGATACCAGGGAAGACCTGAGCGAGGGTTGAGCCTCGGGGCAGAGCAAACATACTGGAAGGTGTCACTACAGGGTGAAGCAGAGAGCTAGCTTCTTGGACCTGCTTGTGTTTACAGCCACTGCCTGTGTGATAGAACACTGCTGTGCCTTTTGGCGCAGGCAGGGGGACTGGCATGTTTGCTTTTTTATTGCTATGCTTCTATTAGATTGCATTCCAGCTTTATAGAGACTTGGACAGCTTGGCAGCAGCGAGGACTTTGGCAGTTGTGGGGGCAGGAGAGTGAAGAGAGTAGAGGGCCATTCTCATTTTGTTCCCTGGGTGTCGGTGACTTGGAAATGCAAGGGTAGAGCAGGCAAGGGGCACCTCTACAAGGGTGCTCACCTGAGGAGGAGGTGGGGAGGGAGGGGTAGAGCCTTAGGGCGTCCAATCATGTGAAGGCTCCAGTGAAACCCAACCCTACAGTTTGCTGTAGGAGAGTCACACCTTGCCCTGTCAGTCTGACATGAAGGGGCAACAGTAGGCTGGCTGCAGGAGGATGGACAGACAGACCCTGCATGTCCAGGAAGTGAGCTCATTGTACAGGCAGTGCTGGGTTAGGAGGAAGTACCAGAGATGCCAACTAACCCAAAAAGTTACAGTAAAGAGGACACATGGGCCCCAGTCACTGACTGCCAGTCTAGGGCCCCTCCTACTGAGCTACATTTAGGGCTCCTCACTGGCTCTTGCCACAACTGACTGCCTAAGTGGCCTCCAGCCCAGCCCCACACAGGTTTGACCATGGAGGCTGAACAGGCTCTAGTTGGGACTGGAGATAGGAAGTGAGGCCACTGTGTCTTTGTCCTTTTAATGAACACCCTGCACCTATGTAGCCAATTATTCTCAGCTTCCAGCCTATTAATTAAGGATGCCTGTGTGGTGGGACAGGAAGGTGGCTCAACAACTGCCTACTTTTACTTCCTCTTGGAAGAGCCGCAACTTCGTAGCTGGCCACTGGAGGGCGCCTTGGGGTCATGAAAATGCTGTAAAAAAAGATAAAAGCGGTCAACTTTTTAAAAAGGGGACCTCAGATTCTGAGCTGTCTGAAAACTCCAGAGTCCTCTTGTGGGTCTCTCGCACTCTAAAAGCCACCCCTTTGCATCCCCGAAGTTCCCTGGAAAGGCACAACCTTGTGGTCTCCACACCCTCCACTCTCAGCAGCTGTAGCAAGGAGCCGATCTACTGACGGCCCTTCCAGCACGAACTAAGGAAGGTTGCCACAGAGACCCAGGTGATGCGTGAATGGGAAACAGGGAGGCAGGCTCAGAGACTGAGGAGGGAGACAGGGAGGAGCAGGATTGGAGGTGGGAGCTTGCTAACCCTTCCTACAAGTCCCAAGCCTCCGTCTCAATAATGACCAGCACCCTGATCTCTAATGCCTTCTTGGCTGGGTTAGAAGAGGCACGGTGGAACCAGAGAACAGGAAGGGCAGTCAGGTGGCAGTACCACCTGGAATTACACAGCCGCCCTCACTAGCACTCACTGACACAGGCTGTACCTGCTCTTGGCTCCCCTTATCTCTGTGGCAACATAGCCCTGCTGTTCCTAGCCTCAGGCAGAATGGCACCGAGAAACACAGCCTGTCCTTCCTGGTACCTGCTGATGCCACCACACTAGGAAAGATCCAGGTCAGGTACACTGGCTCCTAAAACCACCCAGGGTAGACCTCAAAGGCAAAAGCCCATCCTCCCTACCCCGACCTCCTCCCCACTGATGCTCAGGGAAATCTGTGCCCAGTGCCCAGGTGGTGAAGTGTTCAGAAACACTGACTTAGCAGCTTGGCTGCAGCTGGGAGAGTCTTCCGGGCTCCCGGACTCTGCCCCTACTCTGCCTCGGTTGGTCCCCAGATTCTGTGAGCATGAGAGGCTTCTGAGAGACATACACACACCTGGCCTCCTCACCCACCACTCCTCTGCTCCATTTGTCACTCTGTCTCCGAGGAAGGACAAGATGGCCTCTGTGAGGTCAGATGCAAGGACCTCAGAGGGCATTCAACTCCATCAAAGGCAAAACTGGATAGTACCTTCTATAGAGAAACTCCTCAGATTCCTCTTCCCCACCCACTCTACCCATAACCCCACTCTTACCTCCCAAGATGCTCTGAGTTGCCCTCCTGCCCTTGTGCCTTCCTTCTTTCTTGCTTTTACCCACCCCTCTACAGTGACTGGAAATGAGAGGCATCACAACCCACAAAATACAACCCTGTTTTCCTTCCCTGTCTTCTTTTTCTTTTTTCTTTTTTCTGTTGTTGTTGTTGTTGTTTTGGGACAAGGTCTCATTATGTACCTCCAGGCTGGCCTCTAACTCACAGCAATCCTCCTGCCTCAGCCTCCTGGGTGCTAGGATGATAGGCATGAACCTCCACAAATGCCATGCTCAGCATCTTTTTGTCACTCAGGTTCAACAAAACAAAACAAAACAAACAAACAAGCACCCCTCCGTAGTGAGCCAGCAAGGGCCTGAACAACCTGAGGCATACATAGAGATACAGCTTTGGGACAGGCAGTTTTTCTAGTTTCCAGTCCCCAGATGTCACCCTTGAGGTGTCCATCATCGCTCTGTTCGGGGTAGACCTAGGGCAGGGGGGGTATCAGACCACTCTGTTACTTTTGAATCACCCATGAACTCTGGAGCATCCCTGCTGTTCCTTGGTGTCCAAGGTAGCTGCCTCCTGCTCCTGGAGTTTGGTGGCCTCTGTGGCAACGGTGGGTTGGCCCTGCCATCAGTTCTAGACTTTTCTCCTATAAATCCAACTAGAGTCGGATACTTGTCCTTATACCAATCTGTGCTTTACCCACAGGGAGTGGTGGGGGCATCCCTGGGCATGGGTGTGGTCTTTGGGGCCTCAAATTTGAGTTCTTCCACGAACAAAGCAACCATCGTGGGAGGAGGATACCCCTCCAAAGAGGATCTTGTAATGCCTCAGTCTCCTCTCCAGCTTGGACCCTCATTCTAGTTGCAGTGCGGACCCCCAAAGGCCCCCCTTCCCACCTGCAACCTCAGTGCTGTTGCTGCCCCTACTCCAGGGTGATCATATGCATATGTCCATATTCCTAGGTTCTCCTTCCCATACCCCGTCTTTTTTTTTTTTTTTTTTTTTTTTTTTTTTTTTTTTTTAAGTTTTAACCTTTAATTTAAAGATATAATCACTAGTAGAGGGCTTACCTATCATGCTTAGGTCTCTCTGCTAGTAACACAGAAAAACAAATAAAAAATCCAAAACCACTAAAATAACATCACTTTAATATGCCATTAGCCCCATATCATTAGAATATTGGTTCACCTCCTATAGCCAAGAGATCAATATGGTTATTTGCTTCGTGCCCACTCAGTGGCCCAGGCTGGCATGGACCTTTCGGCTCTATAGCTTTAGTCTCCTGACCCGCAGACACCATGTTCCATTTCTTACCATGTGCCAGCTGTGGCATCTTAGGCCAGTGACTTCATTCTCCTTAGCTTCCCTTTCCTTAGCTATATACGGCTTCCTGGGGGCCCCTTTGTGTAATGAACACAGTAACATTTAATTAAACATCTAGCACAGCCTTGGGGTTCAATGGAGGCTGAAATAGCCCCGTCATCTCTGCCAATGTCAAGATGGTCCTACCAGTCGCCTTGACTCAAGACCTTCAAACACACCTCTGCTCTCTCTTCACATGGTGACTAAGTCTTCTGCCCTGCCCTCCACCCCCATCCCTGCAACTGCCCTCCACCCCCATCCCTGCAACTCCCTTGTCCACACTAACCTTGAGGGCATTTGTGGGGAGCCAAAGAAGGCCTGAGTGAATGTGTGAAGAGCAGATAAAGTCCCAAGTGAATGTGACTTGTTGACACGGGCATGGCCATGTCAAGGACTGATGCCTTGAACCCATGGGGAATTGGTGAAGCTTTGCTCTTGTTCCTGTATACGTGTTTACAAACAAGTGTCCAGTGAGTACAAAAAAGCAGCAAGTACAGCTTCCTTGTCCCTAATGTTTACAGTCTGAGACTTCTCACCCACAGAGATCTCCCTCCAAGACCAGCTAACTTGTCCTCTATGCTATGCGTAATAAATGTGCTGTTGAGGTAGTTGGTTCCCCCCGCCCCCCGCCCACGTCATAGCCAGTCCAGCCCACCTGGCCCCACCTTTTCTGTACATGTGTCTGTGTGTCCGTCCTCTCTTCATTCCCTCGCTGCCTTGGTTATGTTTCCAGACTTATGCCGTGCAGATCATGGCAGACACCCATTCCCTGTACCCCAGGAGAAGGGCATCCATCTGCCAGGGAAAGCCCTGAGGCTTCAGGTTCACCACTCGGTCTTGCCCTTTGGGACTTAAGAGTCCAATGAGAAGAAAGAAAAGAGGGCCAAATAAAGAAATAGTGAGCATAGACAAAAGCAAGCTTTTTAAATTGTTAATTACTATTATTATGTTTAAGGTATGTGAGTACAATGTATGAACATGTGTGTTCCCCCTGAGCACTTGCGGAAGCCAGACAAGTGTGTTAGACATCTTCCTCTATTGCTCTCCCTTTATTCCTTTAATACACAGTCCCTCACTGAACAAAACCCCCACTATTTTGGCTAATTAAGCTCCCAGGATCCTCCTGTCTCTACCCCTCAGTGCTGGGATTATGTGCACACACAGCCATGTCCAGCTTTTTATGTGGGGTCTGGGGATTTGAACTCTGGACCTCAGAGCTCAGCAAGGGCTCTTATCCACTGAACTGTCTCCCTGGGCCCCAGTTATGGTTTTACAGGTAAACAGCAACAACAACAACAATAAGCAACAAAAACAAAAAACAAAACAAAAAAAAAACCCACTCAGTTCCAACAGCCAGCCTTTAATAGGTACTATATCCTATAATTTACAAATATGAGACTGGAAGGCCTGGCAGTTAGTAGGGATGGAGGCCGAAATGGAAAACACTACAACATGTACCTTTAACCACCATCCTGTCTTGTTTTCAAGTCAATGTCAAGTTCCATTAGAAAGGCTGCTACCTAGGGGAGGCACAGAGGGCCAGATGCTTCAAGCCCTTCTTGCTCCTAGCACTTGCTCCTCCCTTCACCTAAAGCAAACCTCCCCTCTCTTCACCCAGACAATTCTTGGTCACTGTTTGGTCTCTCACTCTGGGACATGCTATGCCCTTGGGTTCACATCCGTTCTCCCCGTACCTGCCTGACTGACTTGGAAATTCCAACCATCTTCCACCAAGACACTTAGACACTTAGGGCATTGTCGTGACCTTGCCGATGACTCTCCCAGGTGTGTCCAGTCTGCCCCTGTAAGGTTTCTACTGTCTTGTTTTTTGTTGCTGTATTCAATCACACAGTTCTCATGTGTGAACTTTGTAGACGACAATGCTGGACCCTTCTGTTAAGAGCCAAAGTGGTGCATCAGGGACAAGCCATCGATGCTGCTTGATGCCACACTCAGTGCCAGCACACAGTAGGTGCTCACTAAACACCTACTGAATTGGGAGAGTGATTAAGTTAACTTATTCCAAAATGGCTCGGAAGTCTTCTTTGATCTCCACAACCCTAGGCTCCCTCCATCCCTCCCTGGAAATCTCTCACCTCACTGAGGACCTATACCCTTGCCCTGCTTAAGTACTCCTACATAGGCCCTGCTCCAGGTGACCCAAACCAGCCAAGTCCCCTGAGCAGGAAGGATGCAAATGAAGGATGCAGGGAGGGCAGGGCCTGGGAAGCTAGAAGGGAAGGAGGGAAGGAGGGAAGAAGCGAGGAAGGGAGGGGACAGAGACTGAGGGAGGGCCCAGAGGCCAAACATCCTGTCCTGATGACCAAGAGAGAATCTTCCAGACCCCCATAAAAGCTGGAGCCACAGAGGCGGCTGCACCCCACCCCCCTAACCTGTGGTCTGGAGTCCGAGAACCACTCAGATCAATATCGTTCACTGGTGAGCTGGCTGCGCAGCCTCTTCCCTGCCAAGCCTCCCTGAAGGCCGCCCAGCTGGTGGAGGGAGCTATGGAAGCAGAGGCCCAGCAGGACCCAATAACATGTACTTCTTGGGGTCACAGAGCTGTAGTAAGTGACAGATCACATTCTTCGTGCTATGGTCTCAGGCCACAGGCTGACCCATCTGCCAAAAGAGGAAACTGAGGCCCAGGAGAGGAAGATACACTGTTGAGAGCCCAGCAACGCTACAACCAAATATGTGCCTGGTCTTAGGCCAGAGCCCTTCAAGAAAGGTCACACTACAGTGGCATGCAGGGGTGGAGCTGGGCGGTGGCAGCGGGGGTTGGGGGGTGTGACAGATTGTCTCAGGAGCATACCAGCTATAATGTCAAGGCAAGGAATAAAGCTATTCTAAGTAGAGAAAGGTGTGCCCCTCCCTTCAGCTACCAAAGTATGGAGAAAGTGAACGCCCAAGAAACTGGGATTCCCACCCCCACCCCGACCCCAGGAGTCTCAGGCTGGGCTGGAGTCTGGAAGCAGCCAGAGGAGAAGCTTGTCTCCTAGGAAGAGATTTCACTTTCTTAGGGTTCTGACAAGTGTCAGGCTGCCTGAAGACTGGGGCGAGGCAGAAGTGAGGGGCATGGGTGGGGCACCTTGTCCACACTGAGTAGCTATGTACACCTGCTTTAACCTAAGCCTCTCGTCATGACTGAAGTTGACTTGAAGTCCCTGTACCCTTTTTCTCCCCTTTTAATTGCCAATAAGGGCACTGCTTTCACTCTTAATTTGGCTTTTTCATTGGCCTATGGAGAACAGGTGGCTGAGCCCACCTTATTGGCTTGGCAGGGTCCAGGCTCTTAACTATAATTCTGATAACAGCCAGTCTGCATACTGGATGTGACAAGTCGCACATCTGTGCCTGAAGCCACACAGGTACAGCACTGCCAAAGAGCCTCCTTCAGTCTCTGGTCCAGTGCCAGGGGTTGGAGCTCCTCATCCCCAGGGCCCGTTTTCTTTCCAAGCAGGTCCCCACCGCGGGCCTCCCTTGTGGTCCCCATAAAGCATCAGTTCTCAACCTGTGGGTCGTAGCCATCGGAAAACACATATTTCCACTGGTCTTAGGAACCGAGATGCCACTCCGAAACAAAATTACAGTTACGAAGTAGCAACAAAACTAAATTTACGGTTGGGGGTTCCTAAGACCATCAGAAATGTGTGTTCTCTGAAGCGCTCGCGAACCGCTGCCACAGAGCATGCGCAAAGTTCAGAGCAGCTGATGTCCAGAGGCTGAGACTGAGGCTGTCCAACACCCCCTCCTTCCAACCTCCAGGTCACGGCTCCGCCCTCTTCCCCAGAACTTCAGCTGTCTCGGTTTGCTTTCTATGACCAAAAGCAACTTGGAGAGGAAGGGATTTATTTCAGCTTCATTTATCATGGAGGCAAATCAGGACAGAAACTCAAAGAAGGAACCTGGAGGCAGGAACTGAAGCAGAGGCCAAAGGAGAAGTGCTCTTTTCTGGCTTGCTCTCCCTGACTTGCTTAGCTTGCTTTTTTTTTTTTTTTTTTTTTTTTTTTTTTTTTTAATGCAACCAGGACAAACTACTCAAGGATGCCAACCCACACTAGTCTGGGCTCTCCCATAGCAATCAAGAAGATGCCACCCCGCCTCCTCCCAGAGACTTGCCTACAGGGCAACATCAACTGATCTTCCCTCTTCGTTGATGACAGAAACCTAACCAACATATCAGCTCGCCTGGGTACCACACTCTGACCTCCAGCCCTCCTTTCACAGCATCATCCTGCTAAATAGCTCATCCCAGCATCTCTCAGTGGGAGAAGCCCAGAAACCCTCCCAGGGTCCCCGATGGTTGGACCTAGGACACTTTATGGGAAGGGACAGGAAAATATATGCCTACATGGAGACAGCACACATGAGGGACTGCATGTGCCCCTGATGTATGCATCTCTGTGTACTGTGTGTTTATGAGTGTCTGTGTGTCTCCATCTGTTTTGTGCATGTGTGTGCATGTCTGTGTGCCTGTGTAGTCAAGCATGTGTCTGTATGTGTGTCTTTATGTATGCAAATGTCTATTTTTGTGTGTGCATGTGTGCTATTTTCTGGGTGTGCGTTATCTGTGGGATGTGCACACACATGCATACACTACGCAGTTGGTTCCATACCTCATCAATGTTCTTATGAATGGGATATTCTGTGTTCTGAACTGTTAGAAACTGAGAACTACTAAAATCTTCCTTTGAAAAATAGAAAAGATATGTTGGGGTAATCTTTTGTACACTGTGGGAAGGGTGTCTCTGTGTATTCAGTTGTTGACTGCTAAACCCGCAGAGAGCTGAGTACTGTCCGGAGTTTGGTATTTTTACTCTTAATGGATCAGCACCTGCATCATATTTTGTAAACAGTCTTCTTTCCTCACCTTTTGATAGGCTTAATAAAGAACCAACAGCCAATAGCTAGGCAGGAGAGGAAAGGCGGGACTTCCGGGCTGAGAGCCTATCAAGAATCAGACGCTGGAGGATTTGCCAGCAATGACCTGGAGAGGAACAGGTGCCAGGATGAGAAGGTGGTAACTGGCCACGTGCCGAGATGTAGACCAGAATTAGTCAGATTAGACTAGCTGAGAATCTATCCAGCTATAGTGCCTAAGTTTTTATAAATAATAATAGTAAGTCTCCATGATGGAGGCAAGAAAATTATAAGTACAAGGTCAGACTTACCGACATAACAAGTTCAATGTTGGTCTTGACTATAATGAGAGCTTGACTCATAATAAATAAATAAATAAATAAATAAATAAGCAGTAAGAAGGCAGAGTTTGGTTTCACTGGTCATGAGTATCAATCCCACAGATCATGCAGGAGGGGTATGCCTGAACAGCCTCAGAGCTAGAGGCTAGGTACCAAGACCTGACACCAGCGCCTCCTTTCTCATGGAATTTGGCCCAAGGCATACGGGAGAAACACTGGGGTCCCCTCCATGCCTGGAGTGTCTCAAAAATCCTAACACTGTCCACTGAAGGGATGAGGAGTAGAAGGATGGGCTGGCAGGGCTCAGCAGCGCAGGAAAGACCCTTGCCAGCAGCAGCTCCCATTCCCACCACCCCACAGCCCACACCCCACACCCACACACTTTTGAGATTGCAGAGAGCAGTGGTCTGGGAGCCTGACGTCCCTGAGATCCCTTTCAGGCACCATGGGATCAGAAGCACTTCCCCACATCATTAAGCCACTATTTGTCATTTTGTTCACTTGGATCAATCAGTCCTTGTTTTATTCTTGGAACTTCTTTTCCAGCTGGGCGCCCAGATGAATAACACACATGATGAACAGAAGGATGAGCGGTAGGGACCACTGCTGGGGCTCCCAGAGGCATCAGTGAAGACCCTCATATCTGGTGCCCGGGAGAGACCTCTCTTGCCCATAAAGAACCCCCAGTAGAGCCCACACACAGCTAGACCACAGCCTGGGTTTGTGTTTAAATTTATCATTTATAAAGCCATACAATGGATCGTGAGAGACCAAGCAGCTGTACAGAGGGGGACAGCATCAGTGTACATACATTCATACCCAGAACACTTAGCATACATCAGGGTTTATACAAGGTGGCAGAGGCTATAGGCACAATGATACAAAGTATAAAGTATATTTCCATCTATAAATACACAGCAGAGGGCTGGGGGGTAGGGGGTGGATTCTGGGTTTGGGCTTCCCAGGAGAGGGCCTGGGAGACAGGGTTGGGATAACCAGGTTGTAAGGACCTTCTTATGTTTGTTTTAAATGAAAAAATGGGGGAGGGGGGAGAAAGTGGGGAGGTACCTCATGCACACCCCCAATGGGCTCACACACATAGGAGCCAAATGTGGGTCCTCGGGGAGGGCTGGGTTGTGAACACTGACGAGAAGACACGCTGGGTGTGTTGCTCTTCAGTGGCCTTGCTGCTGTGAGGGGCCCAGGCATGGAAACCAGCTGGAACCCTCTAATATTTCAGCCATTTGAGGAGACAGGAGGCAACAAGAAGGAGGCTTGCTGAGCCTCCCCGTCCCATGTGGCTGTCCTCATTTATCATCGGCACAGAAACACAACTAATCTGTGGCCCGTCAGGCCACGCCTCCTAGTTCTTCTCATTACTGGGTCACATTGAACTTGACATCCCTCCATCGACCACCTCCCACCTCGAAGCTCCCTAAAGGGATGAGCAGACCATGCACACATACACACACACATACACTTACACACGCGTGCACACACATCCTGTCACCGCTGACCATGGAAACACCAATCTTGAGATCTTCAGGCAAGGCTTAAGTGCAGGGGTGGCCCTAGCTTTGGGTTCCAAGTTCTTCAGGGACCCAAGGCATGGAGGCAGGCGAAGGCTGTTTTCCCTTGGATGGATCTCCCCAAGATGTGAAGCTGGGAAAAGGGGGGTCAGAAGTCCTGGGAGGTAGGATAAAGAAGACAACCCAGAGCGGCATGGATGCCTTTCACTCACGTGTCTCTCCTGCACTTCCCAGGCTGCATGAGACTGTTTTATCTCTAATCAGGTCTAGCACAAAGTACAAAGTCTCTCTCTCTCTCCCCCCCCTGAAAGCCCCTTTCTAGAGGGACACGCAGCCACAGCATCCTCCCTACACCCCCAGAGTGGGTACCCCTGGGGACTCTCCAAAGTCAGGACATACCAGGAAGCCTGGCAATCATGTCTGAAGCTATCTTAGCTGCTGGGAAGAGGTCAGCTGAGAAGATTCAAATGGCCTTTCAAGATGTGAATTCTTTCCTAAAACATGGCTGGACAAGGGAGCCAGGGCTCCACAGTTCCACAATAGCAGGCAGCTTCAGTATCCAATTGTTAATTTCCCCATCCTCCCCCTTGGGGCCACCCACCCATTGTATTCTAGCCCAGCTCTTCACTTGTACCTCCCCACCCCCACCCCTAAAGAATCATGGGCAATTCCCTGGGCCTTGATTCTGCCTCAATCAGCATCTCTCTCTGCCATCTCACCTCAGATATCAGGGAAGGTGAAGCCCCAGGCCAACCTCAGAGATACTGTGAATGGGCAGAGGCAGTGTGGACCTCGGCTGTAGCTGAGGGATCTTGCTGATGGCATCATATGCCACCATGCTCTCTTGTCTCCCTCCGCCCCCCCCCCCTTCGCTTCTCTCTCATTCATGTTTAAGAGCGGAGGGCACTCTCCCTGCTGGCATACAGACTCAACAATAAACAACAGCAAAACAAATCATTCGCAAAGGGACAGCGGGTAAAAGTGCTCTTGTTTAAAGGGAATCTTTGGCAAGAATAGGTTGCACACGGAGTGGTGTGTGTGCCCGTGGTCTCTGTGTGTGGGTGTGCGGGTGTGTGTGGGTGCATGTGGGTGCACGTGTGCACGCGTGCAGGAGTGTGCAGAGGCCCACCTGTGAGAATCACAGTGGGGAAGAGGGCAGATTACAGTGTGTGGTGGTCGCCACTGTAAGAGCTGGGGCCCCTCCCCCCTTCTCCACCGTAATTCCAGAAAAGCCAAACTCAGGTGTCCATTCTTCCCAGAGGCATGCTGGGAAGGAGGCACCCACACAGCTGGCATCCACTTTGCTTCCTTCACGTGACTCAAACACGGTGTAAGCCTGAGTGAGAGGTATGAGAAGGTGAAACCATATATGAAGGCTGAGCCCGGACTTGGGCTGGCCCCAAGGCAGGAGGCAGAGGTTCTGATGCCCCTCAAAAACTCAAGGTGAACAACATTCCAGCCAGGAGAAGGCTCCCCGGACTGTGTGACACGCAGGATGAGGGCATTTACAAATAAAGGGGATACGTAGGGTCCATTTGGGAGATAAGGAAATGGGTAATCCAGAATTTGCCTCGGATACCTCAGAGGGAAGGACCCTTTAAGGGGACCTCTATTACTACTCTTTGGGAAGTGGGGGGCCCGGCAAGAGCTTCCATCCATGATCCCCACCTAACTCATTCTTCTTTCTAGCTCCTTAAACAATGTCCACAGCAGACAAAGCTCCCTGGAGAAGAAAAAGAAGCGAGAGATGCACACACCGTGGCCATACACACCCACCCACACCCACCCCACCCCCACACACACACTGGCTCAGGCCTGTGGCAATAGAGTTAGCTGTCCTGCCCACACATCCAGGATGCTGGCAGCTGGACTACTGTTTGCCAGAAACTACGGGGTTAAAGAGCTGAAGCATGTCACTTCCCCAAGTTCCAGATGTAGTCTAGGGAGGCCAAGGCCAGCCCTGGGGTATATGAAATATGAAGACACCCTGAAGCTCTGGCTCTACTTACACGTTTAAGGAAGAGATGGGAACAGTTTGTGGCCAGAAACAATAAAGCAATATGGGGGAAAAAAATAAATATTTCTTGTCAATTTACCTATTCTTTTTTTTTTTAACCTTTTCTTATATTTTTATTAGCTTACAGATTCTATCAGTATGTCTCATGTATATATTATATATATATATTTATATATCAGTACAATACCACCTCTAGGAGCGCCCCGCCCCCAAGGGCTTAAATGGAGGCCTTAAATGTAGGAGTCTTTCCAACCCCACAAATGGACCATAGGGCCTTTGGCCTAAATTCATATCTTCTGTCCTGTGTCCCACAGGCAGCATGGTCCTGCTGGGGAAACTGAGGCAAGGGGCAACAGGGCAGCTTTGGCATTATGGGAGGGCCAGCAGCATTCCCAGAGGCACTTGGATGTCACCCTGGGCAACTCAGCTAGACGAGTGTACGCAACAGTCAGACCCTAAAACACTCACAGAGGGAGGCAAAATGGGGGGTGGGGCTCCGGGCCTCCCCCAGGTGCCCTGGGTAGGCCTTTGGGAAGCAGGCTCCTGGGATAAGCCATCATGAGGGCCATATAGGACAGGGTAGGTCAGAAAGGCACGGCCCCTATTCCCCCAGTAGGCTTCAAGCAAATGAGCAAATGCAAGACTAGAGCTGGCACTCCCGGCCCAGGAATTGGGCCCAGGGAAGGGAATAAGGCAGAATCCTGGGCACTATCAGTGCATATGCCCAAGTCACTGTGAGCCCCACAGCACAAAAAAAAAAGATGCCACCCTTCCTAGCGGGCATCTTTCTAAGACTGTGGGCATCACCTCTTCCTCCAACCCAGCTTCAGTACCCAGAACACTGACTGCTTCCAGTTGGCCATGCCCTATGTACCAGGGTCTCTACAGAGGATAGGTTGGAGGCCCCCAGGGCCACTAGAAGGCAGGTGTAGTAACAGAGAGAGAGAACTCTGCTACCCACAATGCCACACTCCTACAGGAAACAGCTTGACATTTGACCTGGGACCCTGGTATCCCATATCTCTAGCCTTCTTTGGACAGTGTGCATTTGTGTATCACAAGGGACTCAGGCAAGCAGAGCTGTTTGTCATCTGAGTGGATACAGGCAGGTACTGATCAGCACATGGGGGGCACATTTGCATCCAGCAGCAAGAAGTCAGAGCAAGCACTGGTGCCTCCAGTGAGCAAAATGTGAAAGTGTCACTGTCTCATGTCATTCCCTGGCCACTTGGTTTAGCAAGCGACCCTCCGCCAGAGAGAGAGAGAGTCGCAGCTCAATTTCTTCTCTCTAAGCAGGAGGGTTAGGGAGAACGAGTTTTTTCATTGCTCCATGAAATATGGTCCCCCCAAAGAGGCCCATGTGTTCTCTGTGGGAGCTCAATTCTCTCAGAGGGGGAGGGGAGCCAGGGGATTCTGAGTCCATCTTCCCTTCTCTTCCTCCCTCTCCCCATCCCTCCACAATTCACTTCCCTCTCCCCACATTGCACTTTCTTCTCTCCTTCTCCACAGTTGACCCAAAGTCCTCTTTCTGGATTCAAGGTGGTCAGGACTCACAGATCCCCTCCCCTGTACCCCCCACACCCCATCCCCAGTGCCCAGGCCTTGGGCAAGGGCTCCTGGATCCGGATTCATCTCTTCTGGCCAGCGCTCAGCATGACCTTGGAGACAAAGTTGACAATGGCAGATGCAGGTTGGTTGGGGTCAAGCTCCGCGAAGAGGTGGCAAGCGTTGTCTGTGGTGCTGCCCTGCTTCCGGGCCACAAAGCCAAAGAGCCTACAGGGGTGAAAGAGGCATCTAGGTAAGGACCCAGGCTCCGGAGGGCAACCCAGGCAGGAAAGCATACCTTCTCCAGCCAGAATACTTCTCCAAACATCTAGAACTGGGGCTTAGCTTTTAAAGCCAAGTGCTGGAGACAGTGCCTTGCCTTGTTTCAGGGCAGGTGACATGGCCCTGGGGAGTTGGGGGTGGGAGATGGACTGGGCGTGAATGACAAGACTGCTTAGAAAGGGTACAAAGAGACTAAACAGGAAGCAGGAAGAGTCCGGCCGCTTCTTTGAGTTCTTTCACAGCCTCACCCCAACCTGAGGTTTCCTACAGGATGTGTCCCCCAGTAGCCAGAGAGCCAGACAATAGGGCCTCACTCCTCAAAAGTCTCTCTCTCTCTCTCTCTCTCTCTCTCTCTCTCTCTCTCTCTCTCTCTCTCTCTCTCTCACACACACACACACACACACACACACACACACACACACTCCTAGCTCGTGAAGCTGGGAAGCCCTGAAAAATAAAATATGAGGGGTAAGGAACCCCACACCTGTCCCCTGCTTGCTCCCAACAACAATGGGCGTGACCCAGTACTCTCTGTCTCTCTGCAAAACAGAGTTAAAAATATGAGAGCAGAGAACAGAATGTGAGCTCAGGGCCCCTCCCAGCCGGCATGTTGCTAATTAGAGTGAGATGGGGAAATCATGACAGCTGGAAATGCCAATGGAAACCCCTCAGCCGGGTATGCCTGGCACCCACAGCTAAAATTAGCCTGGCTGGCTTCTGCCTGCCTGTGTGTGCCTGTGCACGCATACACAGACAGGTACACTCTATTCACACCTGCACACATAGACACACAGCAAATGCATATTCACATGGCACACACATGCCCATGGTGAGGAAACACGCACACGCGCGCACACACACGCACACACTGTACTTCAAAATTTTTTACTCTCCCAAGTCTCTTTGGGACCGGAAGGCCCGTGATAATGGCCAGGAGACACTCAGGGCACTTCCCTTTCCAGGCTGACTGTGTCTGTGGCACGGTAGAGGTTATCCAGGCAGAGTGAAGGCCATCTCTGAGTTCCCGGACTAGAAGTGCACAGGCCTGTCTCCCTGTCTACGCCAGGATAAGGGCCCAGCCAATCATGCCTACTCTGAACATTGCCATCCGACTCCTTGGCAAACTGGCCTGACTGCCTGTCTGGCAGGAGCATGAAGAGATTCCGTGACATGGGGAGGCACAGGAACGTGAGGTCCCTTTTGATTCTCTGAAGGTTACGGAAGGCTGAATGATCCCCTCTCCCACACAGCCCCCGCCGGAGCCCCTGTTGATAAGGTTTACATTTCCTAACTGGTCCTTTCCATTCCCAAGCAAGGTGCTCTCGTTTTTGGCCCACTCCTGGCACTTCTGGCCTTTATTTCTTCACTCAATAACCACCAGCAGCTGACAGACACCACTCTGTCCTAAGAGCCATACAATCCCTTCCCCCTGAACCTCTGAACCCATCTCTATCTACCCAAAATGCACCTATCATTTAAATCCATTCTATCTACAAGCCATTCGGACTCCACGCCTAGACACACGTCTTCATCAGCATCAAGATGGGGGCTACATCCTCTATCTCTTGATCTCAGAAGCTTTGGTGTGCAAGCCCTTAGCAGACCCCTGGTCTAGAGCCTAGTCACGTCCCTGCTTTCCCCACAGAGGATACAAGGGACAACCAGTGGGGTGCAGGGAAAGCCACACTTACTTAGCAGGAGCGCCTCCCTCTGTCTTCATCCACCTGTGGGGAAAAAAATGCCCACAGTAAATCAGTGTGTCTCTCTCAGGAGCCCTGCCACAGGAAGGCAGAGGAACCCCCATTCCAGAAGACACATGCCCCCAAGGTCACACAGAGGGTAATCTGAGTGCAGAGGATGCTGCAGCCCTCCTCTCATGTAGAGAGGAGACACAGCGGAGTGTGTAGAGGTAAGCAATGAAGTCTGTGCGAAAGTCACCAGTCCTGGGGAGGAGATTCAAGTGGTTGCCAACATAATTATTCTCATTGCCCAGGACAAATCAAGGCTGTGGCTGGGACAAGGATACACAGGCGCACAACACACACATACCTCATGGGACAGAGACGGGGTGCTTATAAGACACTTACTTTCTTTCTTGTGGGTCCAGGTCGCAGAAGGTGACAGTGTTGAGAGGGTAGTGTCGTCTAAAGAAGAGCCTGTGGCAAAGACATCAGGGGGCCAGAGTGAGTGTGGGTGTAACTGTTTTTTCACACCTGCCACCAGCCAGCAGCCAGGCCATCTTCCCATCACTGTGCCTACCATGAGTTCGCACGGCCTCTGCTTATGAAGAAGAAGATATGAGACCCTCATATCAGGGCTTAAGCCTCACACAGAAACAGACAGATGTGCCATAGGAAGATGCCCCGTGTGCTAGGGGCTGGGGAGGGAACTGGCACTGAGAAATGATAAATGCAGAACTCTGGAAGAGGAAGGGAATGACCTCTACTCTCGAAGTCAAGGCCTTATTCAGCTGTATTATATACGTTCAAAGCAGGCCACTCTTTAGAAGTATGGCTGGGGGCTGGAGAGATGGCTCAGAGGTTAAGAACACTGACTGCTCTTCCAAAGGTCATGAGCTCAATTCCCAGCAACCACATGTTGGCGCACAACCATCTAGAATGAGATTTGTATACGTAATAAATAAAGAAATCCTTAGAAGTATGGATGGATGTTGGAAGTGGGTGGATGTTGGATAGAGGCATGCACACATGTATGAATAGTTTGGTGAGCGGAAAGACGCATCAATGGATGGATAAGCTGGTAGACGGATGAATGGGTTGATGGGTAGATGGACGAATGGTTAAGTAGGTGGGTAGGTGGATGAACAAGTGCATGGGTGGAGGATAGAAGGATTGGTGATGGATGCTTAGGTACATAGGTGTTGAATGGGTACGGGATGGTAGGAGCAGGAGTGAACGGATAAATGGGGGGGTTGGAGGAAGAAGGAGGTAGACAAGGCTTACTTTCTCTGATTGTCAGTCAGTGTGATTCCTTGGGCAGAGACCTTGAAGTGCACAATGGTGGCAGCCGGCGTGGGGTCAGCAGCCAAAGTCTCAGATGTCGCTTTGGAAATGGCCTGTGGCCCGGTGAGCGACTCCATATCCACAGAGTTGACGAAGAGCACATTGCATGCTGGAGGAAATGGAGCCAAGGAGGAGTCACGGGGACCAGAGTAAGCGGGGGGGGGGGGGAGGGGGGAACAATCCCTCAGATCCCACCGCGCTGAGGCAGGTGCAGACAAATTTCAGGCAAGCCTTGAGCCAAAGCAACTGCACACAGAAATGCAATCTGGCAGGGAAATCCAATTTACACCTGCAGGAGGGGACAGGGCAGGGGGTGGGAAAGACAGGTCTGGGCACCGGTCCCATCTCAGGTGACACTTACCTGCTCCTTGCTTCAGCAGGTCAGTGGTTGAGTTGGCAGGGCCCGAGCTATCCTTTGATTCATCTGTGGGGTCTGAAACAAAAATTCAATTAGTAATTAAAAACCCTACAGTAATTAAAACGAGTCTGGCTGGGCCTAAGGCAGATACTTCAATATGGTCCCTGCAACTGATGCTCTTCTGACAGTGGGTCGCGGTAGTCAGGACTGCGTATATAAGATGATATCAAGGCCCCAGCACGGGGTCGGGAAGCTCAGGAGTCCAGCAGTGCTAGACTCAGATCCCCACTGTAGTACCTGCTTAGTGTCTATGGAATAATGACAGTAATGACAATGGTGCTACCCATGTCCCTGGGTCTCCAAAACCAAGCATGTGACACACAGCAAGGCTTCACGGAGCAATGGGGACTACAGGCATCTTGCATCATTAGATGCATCTTTGTACAAGCCAGTGAGTGACTGGATTCAACACAGCACAAACTGTCACAAACTGTCACTTTGAGATGAGTTACGATTAAGTGATGAATATACTGAGCAGCTCGATTTTACCAGCACACAATACGTACCT
This sequence comes from Acomys russatus, assembly GCF_903995435.1. Taxonomy (NCBI): domain Eukaryota; kingdom Metazoa; phylum Chordata; class Mammalia; order Rodentia; family Muridae; genus Acomys; species Acomys russatus. Next base: position 27,820,601 of record NC_067148.1, on the reverse strand, counting down.
GGAGTGACACAGTGTCACTTTTTATGGCACATAAAACACACGTTTTATTTCCTTTTTTTTTTTTTTTTTTTTGACTTTTTGTTGTTTTGTTTTGTTTTGTTTTGTTTTACAAAAAGGGGTCTCTCTGTGTAGCCCTGGCCGTCCTGAACTCACTTTGTACACCAAGCTGACCTTGAACTCACAGCGATCCACCTGCCTCTGCCTTCTGAGTGCTGGGATTAAAGGTGTGTGCCACCATGCCCAGCTCGCTTTATTTCAACTACACTTTGACAAGAAACTTTTTAAAGATGCCAGAAATTGGAATGTGGTGTGTGCCTGTAATCCCAGAACCCTTAGGGATGGAGGCAGAAGAACTGTGAGGCAAGGAAAGCCTGGTCTATATGGGGGCGGGGAGGGGGGGCAGGGAGGGACATTTTAAAAAGAAAGAAGAGGAGAAGGGAGAAGAGTTGAGCGTTGTTTGTACTGGCACTTCTAAACTTTGGTTTGCAGATGTGTTAGAACACAGATTGCTGGGCCCAGTCCACAGGTGCATTGCATTGTTTATTTGGTTTTTTGTTTTGTTTTGTTTTGTTTTTTGTCACTAGAGCCTGACCCTTGGGTCTCACACACACAGATGAGTGCTCTGCCACTGAGCTACATCTCCACTCCTCTTCTTGCCTTTTTATTCTGAGATCTCTATGTTGCCCAATCTGACCTAAACTCACTCTTCAGCCAAAACAGGTCTTGAACCCGTGATCCACCTAGCTCAGCTTCCTGTGTTAAGTCTAGAGGTCTGCAGCCCCGGGCCCAGCCTCTGACCCAGAGTTTCTGACACATCTGAAAACAATCTGCATTTTTGCATGTTCCCAAGATGGCTGCAGCAGCTCCAGATACTGCTGTTGGTTTATATGATTTAAATATTAAATGACTTTGAAAATTCCATACAAATATAACTGAATTAGTGTCTAAATTTTGTGGTTACTAACGTTATTGAAGTTGCATTTGAACCTTTAGGCTAATAATGTTGGTCAAAGTTTATTAATAATTCAGTGTGTCAAACTGGATGAATAGAAACCATCAACTGACACTAGAAGTCTCTCTCATGTACCAGAATATAATCCTTGTGTGACGGTGCCCTGTTTCTCAGATCTCCCCCAGGACAAGGCCTGTTCTGAGAATTCAGTGTGAATTTCCTTAACTGCCAGAATATTTAGAGCAATCTGGCAAACCAGTTAATGGGTGTTCTTGGAGTTAAGCTTTTTAATGAACATCCCCACCGTTTTTTAATAGAAGATGGGGGAGGGGTCCCCTGTATCGCCTCCACCCTGGCCCCATTCCTGGCAGACACCACAAGGGAATTATCCTCCTACCTCGGCTTGGAATGACCAGTTTACAAGGCAGGGCCAATGGGATGACGGAGTGCTGATAGACCAGGGCAGACAGGGAGCCTGTGGGGAGAGACAACCAGGCAGAGTGATAAAGAGAGACTGGAAAAGTCTCTCTTTTCCACCCTAACACACCCACCCAACTCCACACCATCCCAGGATCCACAGCAATCCAGCTGCTAGCTTCTTCACCACCCACCCCGAGTGCCCACCCCAGCCAACAGAATTGGAAACCTGCCCCCTTTGCACTGAGAACTACAAGGGGACCTAACTACTTTCCTTGACAGCCACACCCCCTAAGTCCTTCTAGTCACAAAACCCCCATCAGAACAGTGTTGTAGGAGAACTGTGACATCAAATCCCAGCTCTGTGGCACTTACACATTCTTCATGTTCAAAATGAGTAGAACGACAGCTACTATACAGGCTTGCTATGACGTCAGAATAACATGACATCTAGATAGTGGCTTTCACATAATAGTTAGTGAAGAAAGGACCCCTGTTCTTACTGCTGTTATTTTAATGTACTGACAGTCTTACCTGAGCAGAACAAATACAGAAAGAGAACTGGCAGAGTGGAGTAGCCACAGTATGCAACTAGGAAGTGTGGCTAAGTCTCAATAAAACTTTATAAAAACAGCAGCTGTTCCTTCTCTCTGCCAAAGCCATGCCCAGGAGGACTGGCAGCAGTGAGATGGAAAGAACTTGGGTCAGACCCCCCCCCAACCCCCGAGGACTAAGACAGAGATTATAATGACAAGCCAGAATGCTCACCAAAGTTTGGCTCATTGGGACAGCCCTTAAGCTTGACTCCTCTGGGGCCTGTCTCTATCAGGAAGTGTCTCACCAACTCATGGGTCATATCTCCTGCAATGAAGAAGAAGAAGAAGAAACAGAACTGTTCATTCACTGTTGTAGCAGCCTCCTACCACCTACCACCGTCTCATCATAACTTCTGCAGTGTATAGGATGAGCTGGGAGAGAGGGCTACTGAGACAAGGTGGCTCATCCCTTTGGGATGAGGATCACCATTCACTCCCCTTCCATCCATCCAGGAAACACCACACACACACACACACACACACACACACACACACACACACACACACACCCCAAGTCTCAGTGATCTGCTGTCACAAAACCACCACTCACTCCCCTGGAGCTTCTCAGGGACCAGCCCTGGCAGGTTAAGACCCTGTTCAGTATCCAAGGGTCTGAAGACAGCAAGCCGCCCAGCCCCATCCAGGCAGGGAGAAGACACTACCTTTCTTGCCCTGCTGAGAGATGGTTGGAGGGGGTGAGGACACCTTCATGGCCAACCCATAGGCCCCTCGGAAAGAGTGGCTGTCACGGATGATGAAGGCCCCTGGCTCCTGGTCCTTCAAGAGTGCAATGGCTGAAATGAGAAGAGACAGAAGAGAAGAGCCATCAAGAAACCGTTAGCACTGACTGTGCTTGAGTCCCAGGAGCCTGGAGGACTCTCTTCTCTCTTGAGATGACATTTTTGGTGTCAGGGTGTAATGTATCAAGCAAGGAAATATCTCCTGTAGATGACCAGAGAGAGCCAATGTTGGATGCCACGCCTGCCATCTGCAGCCACTATATAACTCCTGACAGGAAGCAGACACTGTGTGTCTAGCAAGTGGGACTGGTCTGTAACTTCATTTACAGGGAGGCCCTCCCTGCTGACTCTCATCCCATAACCATGGGCTTTCTCTGAGACCCTGGAGTGCCTCGTACCATCAAGCCTACACTCCAAACTTAAGGTGTTTTTCCTGAATAATAATATTATCTTCCATATCATAGTTTCAGATGCCCTTGACTGGCCTTTAACTTTGCCTGGGAAAACCAAGGCTTCCCTAGACCCCTCCAAGGCTCTGCTTCAGACATCCCCCTTTACAAGGGAAGTGGGTTTTTTTTTTTTCCTGCCCAACTTTGATCCCAATCCCCTCTCTGGGACCTCCACCAACTACAAAGTATAATGAGTTCTTGCTCAAGGCAGACATGTTGAACTGGAGTCCATGATGTTTTCTGATGGACCACCAAACCAACAATACTGTCCCCAACTCACCCTGCTCTCTGGAGATCTCAGGCTTGTACCAATACTTGGAAGTGTCCTGAACAAACTTCACTTTAGCCCGTGTCTCAGGACTATTGTCTGAAGAAGAAAATGAAGGGAAATTGTTACAGTTGAATTGTACACTCTCCAAAAGATGTCAACACCCTAATAGGCCTTATTAAAGACAATCCTTGAAGACGTAATCAAATGTAGACAAAGGCACGCTAAACTTGGGTGAGTCCTAATCCAATATGACTAGTGTCTTTCAAAATGGGGAAGAGACAACAGACGCATGAAGACTGTTCCAGGTGAAAATAGAAACATCTGTAGGTCAAGAGACATGGGACCATGGTCATCAGGAACAGTATGGAGAGGGTCTAAAAACAGCGCTCTGTCAGAGTCCCTGCCAACATCTGGATTTTGAACTCTGGCCTTTGCCATAACAGAATTTACTTCTATTATTCTAAGCCAACAAGTGTGTGTCAACCACAGAAAATAAACCAGAAAGCAGGGTTCATAGAACATGGCGGGAGGTACCCAGCAGCCTTCTTCCCCAAGGCTGCCTCCTGGCAATCACCATTATTACCTGGCCATTCTGTGAAACACCCTTCCCAACCCCATGCCCTGTGCCCAGAATATTCTGAGGACATCTTCCTCACTTCCCTCCCACAGGTTGACACCACTCTAGTCCCTTCTCCCTGTGCTCCATCGCCCAGCCTCAAATTAACATCCAAGAGCAGGGGCAAGAAGTCTGACGTCTCTCTCCTGGGCTCATCCCCTCTTGATCCCCACACTGAATGTGGTATTCTATGTCAGTCAGGTTAAAAGTCCCACCCTCCAACATCTAGACCAGGAAATGTCCGGTACTCTAGTGGTCATCTACAGGGTGTGACATGCACACAGCCAGATGATGTCCCCATTCAGGAGTTCTGCAGACCATAGCCTCTTTTCCAGAACATTACATTATAGAAGGGGTTTGGAAAAGGTTGAGTCCAATGATGGCATTGCTCTGGAACTTGTCACGTTCCTGCCTCCTCCTCTTTCCAAACTATAGGTGAGCATCACCGTGCCTGGCCCCTTATCATATCTTTGTGCTCTGAGCCTTCAAGCTCAACTTTAGTTTTTCCTAAAATACCTAACAGGTTATTGTGAGCTGCAACCACTGAACCATGCAGTGGAATGTTAAAACTTAGTCTTGCTTACTTCACCGACATTCTTTCACCCTTCCGCAGGAAGCAGAAACAACAACAAAGGGGCAGGAAGAAAAAGGAAAACAGGAGGAATCCACTTTCACCATTCTCATTTCCTTTGAGAGAAACTGAAACAGGGGACACAGTGTTGATGGTGCTACCAAGTTGAGAGAGAAGGACTCTGCAGCTGCGGCTAAAGGCCTTGGTTCTCATGGGCACCCGGGCTCTGTCTCCAGTGGCCTGAGGGGACTCAGCTCCTTTCCCAGGCTGGGCAGCTAAAGAGTGCATCTGCTGCAGGCGCCTGGCCCTCCTCTGAAGCTTGGCCATGGTTGATCTAGGGAGCTGTCAGAGGCGGCTGCAGTCCCTGTGTGCCTTCCTGTGTTGACTCCAAAGGCTATTTTAAGTAGGCAAGATGGTGGGAAACAGGAAGTGTCCTAACTACTAGAAACTTCGCATCCTTCAAGAAGTGAGGCTGGGAACCAGATGTCTCTAGTAGGCGGCAGGAAGCATGGGATTGCAGTCACTCTGAGTGTCCCAGTTTGGAAGGACCTGGGAAGGACACGGAACACAAAGAGCCTGGGTGCCTTAGGCCCACCGCAGGCTGTTTGTAATTTTTTGCATCTACCTTGAATACAAGTAGCCTCGGTGCCTCCTCACACAGGGTGGAAGTCTGGTTGAGAAGGTGTGCATCACCTGAGGCCTTGAACTTTATGTTTGGAGAATGGGCCATCTCCATGGAAGCAAAGACACCTAGACTAGACTTGGGTGAAGAACTCACCCTGCTAGAAGCAGGTCTGTACAAACTAGGCTCTGAGAAAGACATTTCACCCCAGCCTGTACTCTGTCCCACCTGCCCACCTGGCCCACAATTAACTGATGTGTGGGGCTGACAAAAGTCACAGAGGTCCAGGACAGCAGCCTCACAGTTCTATTAAACCATAGTATCCCTCAAAGTACAAATACATGCTGAAGACATTCTAATCGTGTGTGCATGTATGTGTGTACATGTGCATGTGCGTGTGCATATGTGTGTGTATGTGTGTGTGTGTGTGTCCATGCTACAACCCGCATGTATAGGTCAGACAACAACCTCAGATGTTAGTTTTCGTCTTCCATCTGCTGCCTATGCCAGGCTAGCTAGCCTGTAAGCTTTTAGGGAAATCTCCTGTCTCCACCACCCATCCCAACAGTGGAGTACCAGATTATAAACACACACTAGCGTGTTCAGTTTTTACATGGGTTCTAAAGATACAAATTCAGGTCCTCATGTTTGTGCAACAAGTGTTTTTGCCCACTGAGCCATCTCCCCTGCGCTAAGAACACTCACGGGGGGGGGGGGGGGGGGGGGGGGGGGGTGTGGGAGGGTAGTGTGAGCCTGGATCTGAAGTCAGCTCTGCCACCGAGTAACTGTGTGAGCCTTAGACTGTTCCTGTATAAAGCAAAGTTAAGAATACCTAGTTCCCAGGGGGCTGGAGGATTAAAGGAGTACTTAGCTCAGGCCACCACAGGCCATGCGCTCAGTAGGAGGCTGTGACAGTGACATCCATTCATCCAGACAGCACCTTCATCATAGCAACCCTATCCTAGCCATGTTTTAAAGGCACAACTCCTGCTACGGGCACGGAACTCAGGACTGAGTCAATGGCCCACTCGCAGTCCATCTGCCAAGGAATGGATGGGACAGACAGATGTTCTAATTTGGGGGCAGGTAGGAATGTAAGAGAAGAGACACACCTGGCATAGAGTACTTGGAAAAGTCTGGAAGCGTGTGGGAGAAGGAGACGGTGCTGCTCCCACCGGGACTGGACATTCCATTGGCAACAGGCGAGGAGGACACTTTCCCATTGATGGTGGCGTAGTTGGGGAGGCTGCCTGCCCGGTCTCCCGCTGACATTCTTCGCTTCTCTGGTAAGGCTGGTGTGGGGCTCCCTTGCCGGAAGGCAGCTGAGTCTGGCGAGGGTGAGGTGGCAGGGCTGCTCAGGCCAGGGTAGTAGGCAGGGGAGACAGGGAATGAAGGCGTAGAGGGAGCCTGGTAGCCGGAGGCACTGCTTTGCCGAGACAGTGTAGGTCTTCGGTCCTCAGGGGTGGAGTAGCCACAGAAAGCTGCATGCCGGTCCAAGCTGGGGCTTCCAGGAGCCACAGATCCAGACCCACCCAGGTGCCGGCCCAAGCTTGGGCTCCCAGGGCTAATAACTGCATTGCCATGGAGGCTGGAGGCCAGAGTTCCTTGATGGGCTCCAGGGTGCCTGCCCAGACTTGGGCTTCCTGGAGTGGTGGCCACGCTGCTGTGGAGGCCTGGAACCTGGTGGCTTCCCACTGGGTGCCGGCCCAAGCTGGGGCTCCCAGGAGTAGTTGGTGCATTGCTCGGGTGGCCAGAAACCACATTACCATGGAAACCAGGGCCAGATGGACCCATCACCTGCCGGTGGCTCAAACTGGGACTACCAGGGGCAGCCATGGTGGGGTTAATGGCCCTACGGCCAAAGCCAGGACTGGGTGGAGTGTTGGTGCCCACTGTCCTATGTCGTGCCTGAGGGCTCCCAGGCATCATGTGGCCATTGGCTGTGCTGAACTGTGGCTGGCCTTGGATTTCTGGAGAAGAGCTGAATGGCTGAAGGGAGTAGTCAGGGCTGCTGTAGCTGCTGCCAGCATGGATGGGTGAGGCGCTCCGGTAACTCAGTGCTGCCGGGCTCGGCTGCCCCAGGCTGCCAGAGCGGATGCTGGAGTCCAGCATGGGCTGGATGGGTGTCCGGGGACCCTGGTCACTGCTCCCAGCTGATGGGAAACTCCCCACGGAAGTGCTAGAGAGAGACATCAGGTAGAAAGGTCAGTGGATGATATTTAATACAGGGTGGACTTTGGCTGAGTGGTCAGCATCCTTCAGCCACTAAGAGCAGTAAGAACTCCACTCACAGTGTAGAGGAAGTTGGGGCTTTTATACATTACATAATGGGACCATGAGAAAAAGAAATCCAAGGGTCAGAGAGTTTAAGCAGTGAGCTCAGCACCACAGGGATCTAAAAGGCCAGGTTTCAACTCAGCTGCCTCAGATTCCAAAGCACACACTTTTTTTTAACTGTAAAACGCTGACTTCTGACCTGGATCACAGCAAAGCAATCACTAGGAACAACGAAGGCAGCTGTCCCAGGGTAAAGCCCTTAAGTGCCGTAGGAACTTAGAGAGATGGTCAAATCACCTAGCTCTATTCCCACGAGGGCCCGACTTGACTCAGTTTCTCTGGGGGTTTTATCATCTGAGCGCTAAAATTGGCCTTTCATGCCTCGATGACTCCAAAAAGCAAAGTCATAATCACATGGGGCTGGGGGAGGCAGGAGTCGTACCACAAATTAGGAGATTTCAGCTTGTTGGGAGGTCTGTCTTCAGCACCCCCAATCTGGTCGCTAAGGAAACAAGTAACTTTGGCATGGTCCAGGGATATAAGCAAACACAGGCTAGTAGACCAAGGCTCTGCGCAGGCGTGAAGAACGGTTGCTCAGGGACCAGGGTAAGCAGCCACTGGAGGGAGGGAGGCCGCAAGCAGCTGATGCTTAACAGCTCCAGGGAGAGAAAGGTATTTGCAAAGCTCAGGGCCCCAGGTACAAGAGGCTGTGCTCTAGGACTAGCAGGGGCAGGGAGAAGGCCAAGGTGAACACCCTGGGAATGAACAAGACGGCGATGAAGTGGCCGCCGCTGCCCAGAAGTGAAGGGTGGTGATGAGACTGGGGGTGCTATGGTGGAGTTCTGGGGTCTCTGGAACCCCGAGAAGAGCCAGCTGGCTGCAGAGGCAGTATGAGGAGGAAGCCAGGGTAAATGAGCGAACTGGACTCCTCCCCCACCCGCCATCACCCTATTCCTAGGGGAGGCAAGCCTCCACCTAGTGAAAGGGTTGGGGAGGAAAAAAGATGGCATGGGTGTAGGGGAGTGTTTAGAATTAGAATCAGGGTTCAGGGTGAACATCTCTGCCTGTCTCTTGCCAGCTTGGGCAGGACTCAGGGGCTGGGCCAGTGTCGGAGTGAGGAGCAAACTGACACCAGAAAAGGAGGAAAACTAGGGAGTCTGAAGACCATGGGGATTCCAGCACAAATGGGAGTGGGTTCCAGAAGAGAACAGTGTGTGTGTGTGTGTGTGTGTGTGTGTGTGTGTGTGTGTGTGTGTGTGTGTGTGTCTGTGTGTGTGGTTTTCCATCCAGAACATGGAGTCTCATTTTCACCACTCATCCTTGCAGCTCCCCAGTGTACCCCAAGCAGGAACTCTTCTGAAGGGTTGGCCTTTCCTATCCAGACCTGGGAGTCCCTCCCTGTCTGCATCACCCAGATGGATGCCAGTAATGTCTGCCCACCAAGACGGGGCTGCATGCTTTGAGTTTGTCCTCATGCCTACATTACATGCCCTAGTTCTCTGATGCTCTGACCTACATCTTCACCCCCAAGACATCCTGTCATCTTTTTGGGTTCCTGCTGTAGCACCATCCTTCAACATCTTCCCCACTTCCCTGGTTAGAAGTAACTGCCCCCACCCCTGCTTTGTGACCCAAGTATTCTATGTCTGGTGCAGTGCTGAGCACAGGTGGCTCATAGCTGTACACATCACTTGGGTCTAAAGAATGGAGAGGAAAAAGAGACAGAAACAGAGAGAGAGAGAGAGAGAGAGAGGAGAGAGAGAGGAGAGAGAGAGAGAGAGAGAGAGAGAGAGAGAGAGAGAGAGAGAGAGAGAGAGAGAGAGAGAGAGAGAGAGTCCAAACACAAACACATACAACTGTAGGTTGAAACCTATTTCTTCTACCACTCAGCTAACTGTCCCTTTGAGCCTCGGTTACCCCTTCTGAGAAGTGGGAACAAGCAACACTTAACTCTTAGCACTGCAACAGAAAGTAGATGACTGCTCAAAGCTTTGAAGAAAACGGCCTGTGGCCAGGGTGGAGCTTTCTGCACACTAGAGGTTACCCCTGGGAGATTAACAACATCAGGAAGGACTGCTCCACTGGTCCCTTTGGCTCAGGCGGGATGGAGCACAGCCTGGGAGCCTCGTTCCATCACTCCATTTCCCTTAAGTCGGACACCCAGAAATACTCTCTCCCTAGGCTGGAGAAAGCATCTTCAAAGTGCAACAATCTGGGTGGGACTTTGCCCATGCACAGACTAGACAGATGCCAGGGTCTTGTGCTCAGATTCTCCCCGGCTCCCATTCCTGGCTTACCTGTCAGCACTGAGAATGGGACTGCTTGTGGAAAGGGGACTGGGGGAGACAAAGGAACCACCAGGGGTCCCATTCCTCAGAGGTGTCTCATGTCCATAGGCATGGGCAGCTGGGGCACCGACACTCTTGGGCTCCACATCCTGAGCTCGAGGCCCTGCTACTGCTGTCCTCGCCACAGACTCCACGTAGCTCCGGGGCTCTGGAAAAAGGAAAGGGACAAAGAGTGAGCATTGGTGTGATAGGAACGCACCCACCCTACCAGGGACTACAGCACCCCCCCCCCCCCAGAGTCTAGCCTGGGAAAGAGGCAGCACAGAAAAGCCTCCAGGGGAACACTGGGGTGCTTAACTGAGGCTCCTGCTCGCCCCCATCTCCCAGCCTGAGGCCAGCTTTAAGGAGCGCTAGCTTTCAGAAGCCTCTGCTTTTCTAGGTTCTGCCTCTGCAAAGAGCCATCAGCATCTCCCCGCTAAGGACATGGATGCCTGTCCATGGCTGGCCTCCGCTTTGCAGCCTTATCTCTTCCCAGCCCTACCAGGGTCCTCAGAGGTCTGGGCTCCTGGAAGAGTTCCAAAGCCATCACCTGGCTTTGGCCGTAACTCTGGATAGCACCCAGCCTGCTCATCAAGCAGTCCCCAGTGCCTGCCACTGCACACTCACCAGCCCCTTCCTGCCAAGACACCCCACCCACTCCTGCACAACACACTCAGCGTTCCCCGGAAGACTGATGGAGAGAACCTGGTGTTTGGGTGGAGCCAGGCATCCTGTGCCCTCTACAGAACAACCAACACACCAGGCCAAGAACAGAAGGGTTTCATACACAGTATCCCCCAACTAGTGTTCGGAATAACATCAGGGACAGAAACCCCGTTTTACACACGAGGAGACTTAGGCCTGAAGAGTAAAGTGACCAGGCATGTTAGACCCAGGCTCCCATGGCCTCAGAGGCCAGTCCTGAAATTAGCCCTATACTAACTCTAACAAAGGGCAGGATTCTGGGCTTCTCCAGGGACCCTATCATATGGAGGACGTGGATATCATTGCCACCACCTAGAATGCTGTCGCCATCTTTGTTGGCCCAGAGGGACAAGATCTGAGCACAAATCTCTAGTGCTACAACCATAAAATTCACCAAAGCCAGCTAGGGAAATTCCAGGCAGGTTCTGCAGCCCTTGAGGGCCATGACTACGGTGAACCAACTAGAAGGAGATCCCCTCCTCAGGTCCCCCTGGTTAAGTGGGTGAGGGAAAGTTGAGACAACTAAATGGATAGCTTTGTTTTCTCAACTGGATTGAAAACTTGGCTTGAAAAAGAGAGAGTTACCTAGGGTGTCAAGACCACATTCCATAGAAGGCTCCCCGACATCCACACTCAGCCCTCCCCCCCCCCCCCCCCCCCCCCCCGTGCTGGAGGAGCAGGCACCTGGGCACACTTAGCTGGAGCTCAGCTTGTGGGGAGAGCCAGCAGAGGCTCCGTCAAGCAGCTCAGGCCACCGCTCACTTCCCAGGCTTCCCAGGCCAACCTGACATAGAAGGTTTGAACTCTGGTCTCCTCAGGCCCCAGCACCACGGAGGTGGAAATGCCGTAAGGTCCTGTGACGCCTGACCAGTCAGATTCTCTGTAAATAGCTTAGGTGGGGGTGGTCAAATGATCTCTGTCGCAATCACTCAACCCAGTCGTCATGCGTGACAGTGTCTGCAAACAACAGCTACACGAGCAGGCACAGATGTTTGCAGCAGAATTTTCTTTTGGAAAATAGGTAGCAGGTAGATTTGTCAGCGGCCAGAATGCTGACTTGGATCTAACCTGTCTCCTTAGCCACGAGAAAGGGAGTAATTTGCCCAGGACACAAAGCTGGCCAGTGGCTATGGCTAGCACCATGTCTCCAATCTCACAATACATGTTCTGGCTGACCTAAGGGGCTGGCCCACAGTCTCATAGGAACACCAACACATGAGCCAGAGGAATGCCAGATCCACCGGGTCACCCATAGCAGAAAAATCACCTAAGAGTTGTATGAGGTCAGTAAGATTTAGAGAGCATAAGTGCCCAGCCAATATGGGGCAGAGGTGGCATAGGTACCCAGGCAGACAGTCTTCCAGGCAGCTGTTGCTCACAGTTCATAAAACCACTCAACCTTGGGAAGCTGGTGGCCTGTCCTTCACCATCCCGGCCACTCCCTCTGAACATTGCACAGGCCCATCTAGGTGCTCAGCACAGCACCACTTGTTTCCCCAGGACACACAGCAATCCTCTCTCACCCAGAGAGCCCTGCTACCCACAGCCTTCACTTGACTGACAAGGGCTCCTGGCAGCAGCCACGGCAGCTGGCCCTGAGGCTTCCATGGGTGTCTGTGTCACAAATGCAGAGCCACAAGACCTTCCTCCCTTCCAGCCCAATCTGGACATCACCTTGTCTAAAAAGTCAGACCCAATACATGAACTCTGAAAATCAGGCTGAAACCTACACCAGTGGCTCTCTGCCTCACCCACTTTCCTACCCTCTCCCACTCCACCCCTATCTGCATCCCCAGTGGCCACATTTTACCTATGTCTCCCCCAAGCCTCTTACTCTATGACTCCATATGGCTTTGGGCTTTAGCTGGGGTGATTAGGTCTTTACTGGCAGGGAAGGCAGAGGAGGGAGGAAGAGAGGGAGGAAGAGAGGGAGGGAGGGAAGGAGGGAGGGAGGGAGGGAGGGAGAAGATGAGGTTGTAGCTTCATGCTCTATTTATCCCTAGCTGTACCAGGGACAGCTTCTGGGTGTGCAGGGGCAGCTCCCACCCCTGCTAGGGAGCCCCCAGAGGTTTGCACCCTCACTTGTTTGCCTAGACTTTTTAGTCACCTAAGATCTTCCACTGGAATGAACCATGGGTTTCTGCCAAGACCTCAACCCACACATTAGGTAAGTACCACACTTTATGCTAAATTCTCGTTTTTAAAAAGAAAACATATTCTGCCAACAGGAAGCTAAGACAAAGCGCACCATGGGAATAGAGCCACGCCCAATCACAATCACCCTAGGTAGTGACTCTGTCCCAGCTGAATACCACCAGTTCCACTTCTCTTGTCAACCTGGAACAAACACACTCACCTGCGTAGGATGAGCATGTGAGAAAGGACCATGTCCTTTTAGTTCTTGGGAATTCTGCCTGGTTCCACGTTGGTCTTTGACCTCAACCTCCCTCCACCCGTGCACATTCCCTTCCTGAGCAGGGATGGGGGGGAGATGGGGGGGGCAAGGCTCCTCCTCCTCCAGTCTCCTAGGGAGTAGCTGACCCACAGGCCACCAAGCCAGGGAGGGCAGGAGAAGTGGAGCTAGGGAGGGTACTGCATGGAGAACATTCCAGGAGTCCCAACCCAATCGTTCCAAGTGGCTGTTGGTGGCGGCGGGCGGCTGGGAGCAACAAGCGTGACTTGACTCCTCAGCCAAGGCCTGTCAGTTCTTCACTCACATTCTCAACTACATTGCCTCACTCACCAGAAGAAACAAAAAACAAAACAAAACAAAACAAAATACTTAGACTAAAGGAAAGGGGCCAGTACTGCCCACTCTGGTAAAATGAAGAAACATGGGGGTGGGGAGAAGGCCTCTGTAATAGAGCACTTGCCTAGCATGTGCTAGGCTCTGAGTACAGTCCATCCCACCATACATACACACACACATACCTACATGAGCACCAGATCTAGCACTAGCATTAGTGTTAGTATTGGGCCACATGTAGCCCCCTCCCAGCCCCCAAGCACCTCTGCCTCATGGTAAGATCTCTGCCCTCCCCGGGTACCCCACTCATCCTTGGACCCTCAGTCCCTAACATGGGTACTGATGCATGATAGGTGCTGGACAACTATGCACTAGGCCACCTGTTTTGATGTCCCCAAAATACTGTCACCAAGAATCTCAGAGGCATCAGAGTCCAGTGTCTTCCTTTGTACCAAATCTGTACTCGGGAAACCACTGGGGCAAAAAGTGGAGCAAGATAGAGGAGGACAACCTTGTATTGACCTCTGGCCTTCATCCACAAAAGCACACACACTCAAGCTACGGCATCTGAGCCCAGAGCCCATATAGGCCACCCCCTGCTTCCCTCTTCTCTAACCATGTCACCCCACAGCCATGTCCGCCCCACATGTTACTTCTTTAGCCTAAGGTCTCAGAAAGCTGTGTTCCCTCCTTTCAAAATGTTCCATACAGGATTCTTATTCCTATTCATGAAAATGTTCACGAGATGGAGATACACATCTCCCACAGCTTATCTCCCCACAGCCTGGCCTGATGCCGTCTACACAACAGGAACACAGAATAGCAGGTCATAGGTGACCCCATTCATCAACGAAGAAAAGAATGCAGGAATATATTTAGCCCGGTGGTTTGAACAGAGCAAACCTCCCTTGCAGCCTTGCTTCCCCAGCTGAAGAATTCTGCCACTGACCGTTTTTTCCTCACAAGGCTCTTTTTCTGAATTTCCCATCAAAGTATCAGCAGGGACATCAGGCACAGCCTCCAAGGGTCAACAAAGAATGTGGCCTGGGCTGACCCAGGAGGCGGCGCCTGAGTTATGAAATGTGGAACTGGCACCCCAGGCTTAATCTCTGCCCTTACCACCCACTCCCAAGCTGGAAGCCCAGGCCACGGAGCCTGGAGACAGGGGAAGGGCTTAGACAGGGCCCTCTGATAGGAAACAGGAGGCTCAGAAGTACAGTCTGGTCCAGCTGCTCCGCTGTGATCTTGCCTGGGTCTCTCACCCCAACCATAACTTAGTTCTACATCCCTGAAAGCACAGGCGTGGCTGGGTGGAACTCAAGAACCCTTCCCTTCAAAATTCCTTTGCCTTGATACAAGGACAAATGGAGGGTAGGAGACCCAAGGCCCCATAAGCTGAGAGTCTTTTGTGAGACACACTCAGGAAACTGCACTTCAACTCTGTCAGTATTCACTCTTCTGAATAGGCACCCCAGAAGCAGAACACAACTTCTGGGGCCTGTGTGCCTACCTGGTGACTTTCTCCCTGGAGTGTGACAGCCTACTCATGTACTGAGTCAGACACGCACACTCAGGAACTGGGCCTCTCTGTGTTGTTGGGCACTCAAGTTGTGGAAAGCAGTCTGGAGGAGGCTTGTCCATGGCATGAGGCTGACAGAGAGCAGCGTTGACCCCGGCTTCCTGGATCTGCAGCTGGGTCTGCCTTACTCTCTGCAGCTTCTACACAGGCTGGTTAGAAACCAGCAAAGGGGACTAGAGAGATGGCTCATCAGTTTAGAGCACTTATTCTTGCAGAGGACCTGGGTTCGATTCCCAACACACACACACACACACACACACACACACACACACACACACGGTGGCTCATAACCGTCTGTATGTAACTCTAGTTCCAAGTGATCCCACATCCTCCCCTCCTCTGACCTCCACAGGCACCAGGCACACAAGTGCATATATACATTGGCAAAATATTCAGACACATAAAATAAATAAACCTAAAACTTAAAATAATCAATTAAAAGCATAGAGGAGTCAGCGAAACTTCTGGGTAAGTCAAGACCATCACACTTGGAACAAAAAGCCGGCAGGGCCATACCCATGCTGGGGTAGAAATCAGAGCATTCAGTGCAGAAGAAAATGGGCTGAAGAAAACCAAACTAACCCTATAGAAAGTGGTTCTCAACCATCAGGACCCATTTGGGGCCGGGGGCAAATGACCCTTTTACAGGGGTCACACACCAGATATCCTGCATATCAGATATTTGCATTACAATTCATAACAGTAGCAAAATTATAGCTATGAAGTAGCAACGAAAATGATGTTATAGTTGAGGGGGGTCTCCACAACAGGAGGAACTGTATTAAAGGGTCGATGAAGAACCACTGATCGCCGGGTGTGATGGCACACACCTTTAATCCCAGCACTCGGGAGGCAGAGGCAGGAGGATCACTGTGAGTTTGAGGCAAGCCCGGTCTACAAAGCGAGTTCAGGACGGCCAAGGCTACACAGAGAAATCCTGCCTCAAAAAACAAAAAAAAAAAAGCCGGGCGTGGTGGCGCACGCCTTTAATCCCAGCACTCGGGAGGCAGAGGCAGGCGGATCACTGTGAGTTCGAGGCCAGCCTGGTCTACAAAGTGAGTCCAGGATGGCCAAGGCTACACAGAGAAACCCTGCCTCGAAAAAAAAAACCAAAAAAAAAAAAAAAAAAAAAAAAAACAGACAAACAAACAAAAAAAAAAAAAAAAAAGAAAGAAAGAAAGAGAAAGAAAGAAAGGAAGGCCCACTGATCTACAGAAACAGCCACACAGAACCAAGGCACAAGGTGAGAGCACCCAACCTAGGAATATGTAACTCACCCGACCAATGTTTCCTGTGCAGGAAATGAGGACATGCATGCCCAGAGACACAGAGGAGCCACTCAGGCCAGCACCCCTTACTCCATGACCAGCATGAGTCTTTAATTGAACTTCTGCCCTCCTGAGCTAACCTTCTTCTGCCAGATTGCAGCGCCCTCTTCCTCCAAGCCCAGGGCTCTCCTGGTCTAACAGCTGAGATCAATTGTGAACTTGAAAGTATTTCTCAAGGGGCCAATGAAATGGATCAGGGGTAAAGGTGCTTGCCACCAAGCCTGACAACCTAAGTTCCTAAGTTTGAACCTAGCACAGACATGGTACAAGGAGAAAATGGATTCCAGACTTCCATATATATAGCATGCATATACCCATACACCCATACATGCGCATGTGTGCACATGCATACATACACACACATACACACACAACTTTGGGGGAGGAAGGAAGTGCTTCTTGGAATTGTGCATGGGTGTCCGGAGGCATTTTTGTGAGAGTGAGCCCTTAACCACCACAGGTACCCAGGTTTCAGAAAGATATGTTTCCTGTCACTCTGCTGACAGGAAACAAGTCATGGTTCTAGGCCTGTTGCTCTAAACGAGGGCTATTGTCCCATCATGGTTTGAACCCAAAAAGTCCCTCACAGGCTCATATTTTGAACACACTGTCCCCAACTAATGACCCTAATGGCTGTGAAACCATTAGGAGGTGAGGAAGTAAGCTCTCAGAAGATAGCCTCTGAAGGAAGTGTCCACCCTGATTCCTGCCTCTTCCCCTGCTTCGTAGTCTTCAGTGATGAGAACAGCCTTCATCACACACTCCCGCTGCCACCAATGAGCTGTCCCACCATTCCATTCCTGTCTTAAGGGACTCAAGTCCCTTCAACCATGAACCCAAGTAAGCCATTTGTCCAAGTGCCATGTGTAGGGTCCCCTATCAGGTCCCTGTCACAGAGATACAAAAGCAGGCAGCTCACACTGCGAGCCAACACTGATTCTATTGAAGGCACTGTTGCCAGGTGACCGTCACCAACACCCTGCAAGAGGAAGCTAGCTATACACCTTCAGTGCACAGGGCAGCCTCTAGAAGGGCACACAGAGGCTTAAATGCCTGTGTACACTGCGTACCAGCAAGGTGGTGCACGTGCACCTAGGAGAGGAAGTGGCACAAGGGGTATTTTTGTCAACAAGGTGGCACCATGCTGGCGCCTGAATACTAGCTGTGCCTGAACTGGTGCCCAGTGGCAACAAGTGTCCCAGGCGGCATTCAGGCAGTGCCCAGAGTGGCATCTCATTGTCAGAGGGTGGGGACAGGAAGGCTATGTGCCTAGTCACTTGAGAAAAGAGATCTATCCCAAGCCAGCCTTGTTGAGCTTGGTGTGTGAAAAGCCATATCCAGACCCAGGGAGCAGGAGCCACACAGACAGCAAAGTGCACTTACCTTCTGGAGGCCTAGTCGCCCCCTCCCCCTCATCTTCCTCTGAGGGAGGAGAAGAGAGACAAGAGGAGGAGAGGCAGGAAGGAAGAGCAGATGATACAGATGAGAGGAAGAGCCAGGAAGAGAAGAGAGAAAGAGAAAAAAAAAGTTATCAGGATAACCTCTAGAGAAAGAATTTGCTGAAGAAGAGAAGCCAGAGGCTGAGGTCTTCTCTGTACAGGACCTCACTCAGGAGCCAGGTCCCTCCCAGCCTCTGCAGCCAGGGCTTGTGTGGATCAAGCGTCAGGTAGTAGCATGCTGGCTAGTGAGAGAAGGCCTCTGGCCCTGCATCTCTGTGATGTTTCCGTGTCTGCCCATGCTCCATGCTTGTATGTGGAGCATGTGGAGGTTGTGCCCAAGCCAACCAGCAACTGCGTTGTTCACGAACGCATACTGCTACCCTCTTACCTGGCTGGATCAGTCTTCTGGCGACTAAGGAAAAAAGGAAAAGTTGACCCCAAGAACTCCAGCTCAGCTTTAAAACTAGAGTTGCTCCCTAGCTCAACCGACTCCAAGTTGCCTTCAAAAGTCCCAGGACTCTTAGCTTTTTCCCCACTGAAAAAACTAAGGGGATGGACAGGAAATAGAGGAATGGGTGTGGAAGCATTCCCTTCAGACAGTAACCTTCCAACATGGTCATCCACCCCATAGCCAGTACAGGTGACCTTGGGGCGCTTGGAGGCGAGCCTAAGAAGTCTCTGGAACCCAGCTCCTATTCTCAGCACCAGGGTCAAAGGATGCTGACATTAGACATGTGAACACAGGGATAAACAGAGTCTGCTTGGGGGTGAAGGCACCATTCCAGGCAGAGGAGACCCAGGGCTGACGGTGAAACAGTCGGGGAGAAGGGCAGACAGCATGGTTGCTGGGAGTGACTCATTTCTCAGGCAAAGCTTTGTGAGCAAACAAGGAAAAACAAAAAACGCCTAAGTGCTAGCCTCTGACATCATGAAGATGTTCAACATAGGCGCCACTGGGCTACAGCAGGGGTGAGGGGCTGCCACCAAACTTCAGGCATGTTTCTCCTCACACCTATGTGTACTCACACACAAGCACTGGGACACGGGCCAGGGAGTCAGGCTTCTAGCAGGGCTGACCAACTCCAACAAAACTGGAAGTGG
The DNA here is from genome assembly GCF_903995435.1 of Acomys russatus. Taxonomy (NCBI): domain Eukaryota; kingdom Metazoa; phylum Chordata; class Mammalia; order Rodentia; family Muridae; genus Acomys; species Acomys russatus. Next base: position 27,801,865 of record NC_067148.1, on the reverse strand, counting down.
GTCTCAAAACTCTAAGGGCCAGAAGGCAGTGGCAGGCAGGAAGAGCACCTCAATGCCTGCAGCGTGCCCCGCTGCCCGCCCCCCCCCGGGCATGACTTCAGTGTGGTACACAGTCACAGCCTCCTCATTTCCAGGAAGGTCCCATAAACCTCTGTGAGTCCTCTACTTAGAACACCTGCCCAGGCTAACAGGTTCTCCCGGACTCCCTAACCATTTCCCTCCCTCCATTCCAGTTACTCACCACCGGTGGGGTGCAGCAGGATGTCCGCTGGGTTGTGGGGTTTCAGACCCAGAGCAGACAGGGGTGTTTTGGCCAGACCCGGAGGAGAGCGCACTGCGTGGAAAGACAGGTAGACACCGGAAGTGAGGTCACGTCACGGTAAGGGTGTAAACTGGTGAGGACTGGACAACCGAGAGCCAGCCCTGAAGCCACCACCCCCCACCCCCACCCCCACCCCCCCACCCCCGTGCTGAACTTCCTCCCCTGCCCTTCCCTGCCTCTGTGCTGCTCCATGTTTCAGCTTGAAAGGGAGACAGAGAGTCCGGAAATGACACCCTGCTCTGACCCTTCCTCACCCCTGAGAGATGGCGATGGCTCCTCTTTACAGCTACAGTCTCTTTACCTCATGAAGACATATTAAACACAGCCAGCTTCTTCCAGTGTCTTTGCTTTTCTCTACACTATTATCTTTCCACTTTCTCTTTCCCCAGCATCCTCTACACACACACACACACACACACACACACACACACACACACACACACACACAGTCCTTGTGAGCCATGCATACAAATGAAAGATAAGCAAAAAAAAAAAAAAAAAAAAAAAACAGTCTCAAGAAGGCACGTCTTGAAAAGTGGAGGCTGAGCATCACAGGCAGGGACTTCACCATCCCTGAGACTCAGCAGCCCCAGGCCACGTGATCCCTTCAAAACTGCAAGAGAGGCCTTGTCAGAGAGAGGCTTGGAACTCTGGGAGGAGAAACCAGCACTCTTCTGCCAAGAGCACAGCTTCCTGGGTGAAATGAGGCTCCTCCCAAGTGGCCCATCTGGGTTACAAGTGTCACATATCACACAAGGTCAGAAAGGGCTGCCCAGCTCTTTTCCCATCAGCCAAGGACTTTGAACAGAGCAACAGGGGTAGCATTGGGCCCAGTCACGCGATCCTTCAGTGGCAGCTGCCATGTATCCTAGCACATCTCTGAGGAGAAAGTAAAGAAATAAGGACTGGGGCCCCTGTCTGGGATCTTGACAGCCAGGAGAGAACACAGCCCCTAAGGACACACTCTAGTACCCAAGGCTTTCAACAGACGAGTTGTGGCCTCCAAATGCCCAGAACCAAGCTGAGCTCTATGGTCATTATTTTTTTTATTTTTTATTATTTAATTAATTTATTCAGATTATATATCAATTGTTTTCCCCTCACTTGTATCCTCCCATTCCTCCCTCCCTCCCGCTTTCACCCTGTTCCCCTCCCCTAGGTCTATGACCGAGGGGGACCTCCTCCCCATCTATATGGTCATAGGCTATCAAATCTCATCTTGGTAGCCTGTTTATTCTTTCTCTGAGAGCCACCAGGCCTCCCCACCAAGAGGAAGTGGTCAAATATGAGGCACCAGAGTTCATGTCAGAGTCAGTCCCCACTCTCCATATAACTGTGGAGAATGTCTTGTCCATTGGCTAGATCTGAGTAGGGGTTCAATGTTTACTGCACGTATTGTCCTTGGTTGGTGCAGTAGTCTGAGCAGACCCCCCTGGGGTTTCTAGTTATTTTAAGAAACAAACAGCTGGGGCTGGAGAGATGGCTCAGCAGTTCAGAGCACTGACTGCTCTTCCAAAGGACCTGGGTTCAATTCCCAGCACCCACATGGCAGTTCACAACTGTCTATAACTCCAAGATCTCACACCCTCATACAGACACATACATGCAAACAAAACACCAATGCACATAAAATAAAAAATAAATAAATTTTTTTTAAAAAGAAACAAACAGCAACAACAAAGTACCATCTGTAAGTGTGAGCATCAAGTACAGCTTATCTGTGTGTGTGCAGGTGAGTACACACACACACCACACACAAACACACACACACATACATGCACACACACACACCATGCCTGAGAAGGGGACATCAAAGGTACAAACAGACAAGACCCACTTTTGCCCTCCATCTTTTCTCTGTCCCTAGGCATCCCAATGGACAAGCATGTGGAGCATACACTTCCATGGCTGAGGCAGGCACAGTCTTTCCTTGCTCTTTCCACATCATCTCCCTGTCTCACGCTGCTAACACCGTGGTTCTGCTCATAAGCATTTCTCTGTCCCTTAGTAATGTTTGTCACCCAAATGCCAGCTTGAATGCCATCACTGTGAAAGAATGAGCTGCTTCTGAGAGCAAGGGCTTGTGGGAGAAGTCCCCACAAACATCTAACTAACATCTAGCTAACATCTGCTACCCAGCAGGTGCAGCCAAGGGGCAGGGGCTCACAGAGAAAGGGACAGCGCGATCCGAAATTGTAGAAGGCTTTGCTTGGTTTTTCTCCCCTCCACCCCTATCTTTGGCTCCCCGGACATGAGCAATGCAGCCCTTATACTGAGGCAAGGAGTGGGTGGCTCTGAAGACAGGCTGCCCTCTCCTTCCTGAGAGAAACATTCCTTGCATTTCTCCGCCTTGCAACCTCTCTCCCCAGCCCTAGGCATTTAAGAAACTTCAAACTTATATTTGTCCCCAGGGCACACGTGATCAGCCACAGGAGAGGAGAGAAATAGCAGAACCCAAGTCCAGTGCAATTGATCTCGGCTTCCATTCCCAGGAGGGGGTACCCAGTCCTCTGGGCTGTCAGCTGCAGCAGTTACTGAATGGAGTTGTAAAGGTAGCAAGTAAAGACCTAGGAAGAGACGCCACAAGAAGCCACAAAGACAGTGCTTGGGCAGGGTACCCTAGGTCTGTACAACTGCTCTAGGCATTTGGGTTAGCTAATCTGAGCTGCACTAGGTACACAAAATACACGCAGGAATTCAAAATACGTGAAAAAAATAACACAAAATGACATTTGAGTTGGTTTGGTATTTGTTTTTGGTATTTGGTTTTGTTTTGCTTTTGTGTTTTTTGTTTTTTTCATTTTTCAAGACAGGGTTTCTCTGTGTAGCCTTGGCTGTCCTGGACTTGCTTTGTAGACCAGGCTGGCCTTGAACTCACAGAGATCTGCCTGCCTCTGCCTCCCCAGTGCTCGGATTAAAGGTATGTGCCACCACTGCCCGGCTTTTGTTTTGTTTTTTGAAACAGGTTCTTGATCTCAAACTTGCAATTCTCCTGCTTCAGTCTCTTGAGTGATAAAATTGTGAGTGTGTACCACCATACTTGACTCATTTTTTAATATTAATATTGCTAATTCAATATTTTAGATTGGAGTTATATAAAAATATTACTAACATTAATGTCACTGGTATCCTTGAAAATAAATCCTCTGTGTACATATGTGGTTTATTCATGTGTGTGCATGTGCCCGTGATGCAACGTGCACACATGGAGGTTGAGATCTCGTGTCTTTCTTTATCACTTTCCATCTTATTTTTTTGAGATTGGGTCTGTGGATGCAGTGATGCTGGCTGACCAGCTCCTGAGGATCTGTTGTCTCTGCATCCCAGAGCTGAGATTACAGGTGCTCTTGGCTTCTCTCAGGGGAAGGGAGACTAAGGGACAAAACTCAAGATTTCATGATTGTATAGCAAGCACTTTACCCACTAAGTCATCTTATAACATTTTTAATATTACAGATTATCACAATAAAATACTGGTTTTTTGAAATATTTATTTTCCTATTGAGGTGACAGTTTTTCAGATTTATTAAAAAGTTACTACTGATTTCACTAGCATCCTGACACTTACGGAATTTTAAATCGTGTGTGTGTGTACACGCACGCGAGCTATGTACACTGGGCATCGGGAGACATGCCTCCAAGAACCACTTCAGTCCCAGCTTCAGCTTCCTGTATGCCTGGGACAGTAACCCACACATGCAGTCTACATTCTGGCCCTGTGAAGGACAGCATACCCCAGGGGATGCAGAGCCAAACTCAGTCAACACTTCCTGCCGGCCTTCCTTCCCTCCGGGACTAATGGACACTCAGGCCAGGCCTAGTCTACCTAAGCCCTGAGCACCATCCATCTCTACTTTCCCTGCCATCCACACCTCTCATGGGAACCCTATGACCTTTACCAATTGGTATGACCCTATCACTTTCCCTATAGCAATGTCCCCCAATTCCTCTCAAGGCACTTCCCTGATAGAAAGGAGCACAGACCACCCAGGGGGCTCACTCGGTTCTCTTCTCTGTTGTTCTGGGACTGGCTTCTCCAGTGAGTACACTGGGGGCACAAACTAAATGCCCTTCCTGGAGGCCAAGGATGGCATGAGAGAACATAGTCCCACCCCAGTCCTTTCTTAGTAGAGGTGACACAGGGTGTCTGAGATGAAGATGCCTGGATATAGACAGGCAGGGCATCGGAAACAAGAGCAAGGATAAACCACGGCTGTCACGTTGAAAGAGGATTTCTCACTCAGTCAACACAGAAAGCTCCATAGTATGAGAGCCAGGACCAGCAGTCAAGCTTTCTGGACTCATCCTTGGGTTACAAATAGACAGCAGAGAACACAGAGCACTAGAGACTGGGGTAAGCTGTGGAGTGAAAAGCAAGCTGCTCCAGCCCTTCCCACCTCTGCTGACTCTTGCCCCTCCAACCCCACACCTGGGACAAGCACAAAGACTAATGAGGAAACAGTGAAGAGGGTGGGGGAGGGAATAGGCTTAGCAGGTGCTCTTACCCCCACTGGGTGGCGGGCTGCTTGGAGAGGTCCCCTCCATCTCCTCAAAGGCTTCCTTGTAGCTATGCAAATGGGGCTGCAGGAGAACAGAGAAGGTAGCCCTGAGAAGAGGCTCCTCTTCAGGTGATCCTGGGCGTGAGGGCAGCAAGCTCGACAGCCCACACATTCCCTCTCCAGCTTGACTCTCCACCTTACCCAGGTAAGGCACAAGTGCTGGCCACTCAATGCCCCAGCAACTCTTTGTCAGTGGCTGAGTAGGGGAGTGGCTGTTTGCAAAAGCCACTAAAGCTCAGGCAGAGCTATTTCAGAACAGGATCACAGAAAATGGTCTTGCAACTGGACTGCTGCCCTGGGCATGAGGTTGTAGGTGGGACCACCTACATCAGGCTATCTTGAAATGCATAGTCCTGGGTCCCATGACAGATCTATGCCAAAGTCTCTGCAGGGGCATTTGGAAATGAAACATTTTTAACAAACTCTCTGAAGGTTCTTCTGCACATGGGAGTTCAAGACCCACTGCCCCTGACTACTGAAATGTCTCAGTGATGGAATCACCTGGGCACAGAAACTAAACCTCCTAAAAAGAGCCTTATTTCTCAAAAGCTCAAAAAGATGTTTGCCAGTGTACCTGATCTGCTTTGGACTGTAAGTCTTGGGGGTATGTATATCACCTCCAGGAGGCTTGTCACCTCCCTAAAGCAAGCAGTTGGGGTACAAATGCTATTGAAGAGAGGAGACTTTGGGTGGGGGTGCAAGGAGGGAGAAATCACTGTGTTTACTGAAGAGGCACTAACTGTTGGCTCTCAAGCTCCTGGAAACCCATCACAGACTCTGCTCCCTGCTGTGGCCCCAGGACTCATCAACTCCTGGACTCACCTCTTTGGGCCGCGCTCCAGGATTGAGGGCGATAGTAAGAGCCAGCTCAGGGGAGACACACTGGACCGGAGAGCGGACCCCAGGACTATGGGGGGATGTGGCCTCCGGAGACTGGTTCTCATACTGTCCATCACTGGCTGCCCGCCTTCGGAGTGGGGTGGGGGGCTCTGCAGGCTGCCTCTCCCGAGCCTGAACCCCTGGGAGGAAGGACAGGGTATGGAAAGCAATGAGCAGAATGAAGAATAATGCGATCCCACCTAACACCACCTCCTCCCACCCCACCCCCCCCCCCACACACACACACACACACACACACACACACACACACACACACACACACACGCACACACACACAGGCAGCACCTCAGCTCGGAGGCTGAGCTGGAGTGAGCCACATCCCCTCAGTCCCTCACCATGTCTTCCTGTCCCCAACTTAGCTCGAACCCTACATTTCCTCTGGTGGGTGGAGGGGGAGACTTGCTTAGTTTGGCCCCCGCCTTTAAGACGCGTCTCTACTCTGCATAGGATTTGGACCAAAAGCACAAAGGACTGATACAAGAAACAGATGTCAGCTCCTTCCAGCCCCCAGAGGCAGAAGGCCAGAGCTTCCAGAGGAGGGAAGGGAGGGTCTCCAAGGCAACTGCATCAACCAACAAGCAACATGGAGCCTTTGGGAAGGGCTTTTGGAAAGGGCTAAATTGCATCATCTTGCACATGGCGCTCCCAGTGGAAAACAAAGGAATGACCAAGTCACACTCTGGAGTCTTCAACCACAACTGGCTTCTGTGGTGGTTCTGATCTCAGGGGTCTCCTGGCTTCCCTCCCAGTGCACCCCTGAAACCTCTAACCAAGTTCCCCTACAGCTGCCCCTCAATGGCCCACTTCATCTCATCAACCCACAGTGCCTGTGGCCACAGCCATATCCGACCCTGGCAAAGGGCAAAAAAAAAGAGCAAAGGGCTTCTCCGTCTTCCTGTCCCCACTTCCTGTTCAGCCCACTGCAAAGGCTGCCCATGTTAGCCTCACCCTGCCTCCTCCCCACAGCTGGGCCAAGGCATGGAATCCATTATTTCACTATGCTGACTTCCAGAATCCTAGAATACTGACTTCCCAGGTCTCAGGAGCCTGAGAGTTGGGAACCTAGGCCTGAAAATCTTCAAGTCTCATTCTCTGCCATCATCGCCACTAGGACTAACTAAGGGGCGTAGGTCACATGAGCTTGGGATATGAACACACTTCTGGGACCCTCTCCTTAGTCACAAGTGGGAGTGTCTGCATGTACATACACATATGTATAAACATACACATGCAATGTTGGCCTTTAGGAACACAGCCAGGGCAATCCAGTGGGATTCTCACCCTTATGTAATCTGAACCCCCCCACCCCCATTGTGGGAAATGCACTGCCTAGGCAGCCTCCAACCCTTAGTTTGCCACAGCCACATGGTTCCCCGGGAAGCCTTCCTGCTTAACATGAACAGCGAAGTGCCAGGGCAGAACCACTTCACTCACAGTTACTGTAAGGTATCTGCATGTGCTCTGTGATGGAGGCTCTCAGGAGCCTGTCAAAGGACAGCAAGAGCAGCTGCCAGTGGTGCAAGTTAGACGTAGAAGACAGAAGGCACTCCAGAGTTTCCACTGTGTACCGTTTAGTCAGAGGCACAATGGAAACCAAAACAGACTTCGTCCTGTCGGTCACAAACGTCTCTGCTCAAAGCAAACAAGCCCCCTAACCTCAGAATGCCCTGATTTACGGAAAAGAAAAATAGAGGGTGCATCGGTTCTGAGAGGGGGCTGCTGGGAGCATCTACAGGCAGGAAAGAGAGGAGGTGGCTTTGGACAGCTGGAGCCACACCAGGCTCTGCCAGCAACTCTAGGCTCCCAGAACTCCAGCAGCCTCTGGCCTCGGTCCCGTTTTCTCTTTCCTCAACCAAGCCCAGCCCAACTTAGGCCTCTGGGCTGTGTGGACCAGCCCTAGCCCTCCTTCTGGGTTTATTGCTGGCAGAAACATTAGAGAGAAGCAGACACAGCCATGGCTTTTCGAATAATGTTGTGACCAAGGAGCCACTGGGCAGAAAGCTCTGGGGGGTATGGAGTTGCGTTCAGACCCAAGGTGAAAGGGAACACGGAGGAGCTGCCTTCCGTTCCAGGGCATGCCTCACACCTCAACCACCACCACGACCACCACCACCACCACCACCACCACCACCACCACGGGCTCTGGCAACCACTCTGCTATTTCAAGAGTAGTTGCTTCCTTGTTTGGTGGTCCTATGTTGGCGTTTGAAAAGGAGGTCTGTTTCTTTTGGAGTCACCCTCCAGGAGGGACAGAGAACCTTCTCACACATCCTTGCCTGGCACCGCCTCCAAGGCCAGGGCCATAGAAGGCAACCGTGGTAAGGACCGGAGGCTGTGTGCAATGCGCCTCCAGTAGGAGGCACAGGTTGTCAGGGACCTGATAACAAGGGTGGCTGGGTCATATCAGCATTGCCAGGATGGTATATGGGAGTATGCTCTGCCCAGAGGCAGGGGGATGGACCAAATGATCTCCAAAGAGGGAAGGGACTGCAAGACAAAGTTTCCCCTTGAAGAAAAGGAAAGACCCCCCTATGTTACACTCCCCCAGGGCTGACCATTCCTAGAGACTGGTTTGTGGCACCAGCAGCCAGTCAGGGCACTCAGTCTTGGAACACAGTGTGCCACTGTTGTCCCCCTTGGCAAGCCCATAGCTAACCCAGAGTGCCTGGAGAGCTATGGTCTCTCTCTTTAGTCTCTTTCTATGAGAGAGGGAGCTTGACACACTAGAGAGGAGAGAAGAGAGCCTCATTGTTCCATCAGCCAAGTGGTGACTCTGGACACCAGCTAACAGCCAAGGTTAAGGGTGGGGGTGGGGTGTGGGTCAGAGAGACAGAGATGGAGAGAGAACAGCCCTCTCACATCCCCAAAACTGACTATCAAAAGGGGGCCTGCTTCCTGTGCAGGCCTTCGATGAGGACTTCCTCTGTTTCCTGGCCATTCTTTCTAAGTCTTTGTTTACCATATGCATACAGAAGCACACACATGCATGTGCGCACAGGGGCGCACACACACACACAGACAGACAGACAGACAGACAGACACAGAGTATGTATCTCTGCCCCACAGGAAGGGGCACAGGACACTGCAGTGGTATGGCTTAAGTGACCTGGTTGGTCCCTCACTTTCCCTACCACAGGCCTTAGGGTCAGAGGAAGCAAAGCCAACAATGGATTCTGGAAGGGTCTCCTATCAGGCTGCTAAGTACTGAGAACTGACATGGTCTGATGTAAGAAGGTGGTCTTTCTCTCCACCGTTGAGTGGAGAGTGAGATCTGACTTTCACACGAACTCTGGTGCCCCTTTTCTGACCATGTCCCCCAGATGGGGAGACCTGGTGGCACTCAGAGGAAGGATAGCTAGTTACCAAGAAGAGACTTGATATTCTGAGAGCATATATAGGGGGAGGAGGTCTCCCTCAGTCACGGACATAGGGGAGGGGTGAAGGGGAGAAATGGGAGGGAGGGAAGAATGGGAGGAAACAGGGGAAGGGCTAACAATCAAGATGTAATATGAATAAATTAATTAAAAAAAGATGAAAAAAAAAAAGAAGGTGGTCTTTCAACTCATAATGCCCCACAGTCAGTCCTGTGTCGTCCTCCAAGGGCTATTTCACCAGAGGGTGGCATATGATCTTCCCTACTGCCTTATTTAGACAGGCAGTCACCATGGCCTGATGGTTGCCACATACACCTAGGAGCAGCAGTGTATAGTCAGCCCCTGCCTTCACTGCCCGCAGGAAAGTGCTGTGTGTCTAGGGGGACACATCTCTGCCCAAAGTGCCCTATGGATCCTAGACCTCATAACATGTATGTGATTGTATACCTCTATATAGATAGATATAGAGCCATACACATACAAACACGCACACTTTCTCCAACACTGTGGCAAAGCACTGCCACTCTTTCAGGGGTCACATGGATAAAAACCCAGAGTCACACAGTGTCATCACCACAGTCACCAACATAGGCCTCTCCCGTGGGCCCACATACTGGTCACCCCCACCCTCACAGACCCAACTCTTCTTTCCAGCCTTCCGATTTCCAAAAGACTGGATTCCTCAGCTCCAGGTGGTAGGACTGGGCATCCGGCTCCATGCCCAGGGCTCCAGAAGTAGGGGGATCCAGGATGGAAGCCACCTGCTTGGCCAGGGTACTAGAAAGCCACACTCAATCACACCAGCAGCTCCAGGGCAAGCCATGCCAGCTCCCCTCAGGACAGGCCAACAACTGTCCCAGATCCTGAACAGACCCTGGGGCCATCTTAACACCTCATTCCCCACTGCTGGGCCAGGAAAAAGGCAGAGGGAGAAGAAAGGAGAGAGAGGGACAAGTTGCCAGAGCCATCTCTCAAATGTCTGCAGATGGTGACAGAAGGGTTCGTGGGACTGCAGACACTGCACTGCTATCGGAACAGAGGGCCCCTTGGCCTAGAACTACTGCTTAGGGCTGTGGCATTGGAGACCTCTGGGCACATGGTCTCCTCCCTGATAGTGGCCTTCAGGCAGCAATGAGCAGAAAAAGGGTAAGAGCCTGGCAGCCTGTGTGTCCCAGAGGGCTGGGGACACAAATGGGATGCAGTCCTATAGAAAAGCTAACAAGAGCTTGATGTAGGACCAGCACATCTACAACATATGTAAGGCAGGGCTTTCCAGACTGGGAACGTGGGCCCTAAACAGTTGAGACACTAATCCAAAGTCACAGATGGCCATGGGCAAGGTGCAGGTCATAGATCCCCAGAATCAGAGGGCCGCTGTGCAGCAGGTCCTCGGACACCTCTTCCTGTGTTCCATGTGGCGGTCCCGGGGGGAGGGGGGAAACACAGCCTGGGTCTTTCTGAGTCTTGGCCCTGAGGCCTAAATCACCCCATCGGGGGTGGCTGAGGATAAGGGGTACCTCACTGGAAAAATTGACATCTCCACATAGCTCTCTGGACATCCTCCTAATGACTTCTGACCCTGTACCCAACAGGCAAGGCCAAGCTAAAAGCATCAGAGGCCTCCAGCCAAGCAGATGAAGGGGGAGGGGGCTGGGAGAGGAGGAGGGGAAAGAAGGCTAGAAAGGTAGAGAGAGGAAGAAAAAGAGAAAGGGAGGGAAAACAGAGGCACCTAATAGAAAGGAGAAAGGAAAGTAGGAGAGAAAAGAGTTGAGGCGGGGGGGGGGGGGGGTGAGAAAGGTGTCAAAGGGATCTCATGGGAACAGGGATGAGAGAGAAGCTGGGAGCTAAAGCGAAGGCCCAGAGCTGCAGGGGAGGAGAAGCAGAGGAACCCACCAGAGAGGGAGGCAGATCGGAGCCGGTGGAGAGGAGAGGGTCGGGAGATGGCACTCTGCCTCAGGCCCTGCAGTCTGGCATTGTACACTGTCCACCCACACCCCAAGGGAGCCGGCAGGGAGGGGAGGGAGGCACCAGGCACAGAGAGCACCGCATCAATGGCACAGGGGACAGGTAGACACAGAACACATCGAGGATGCAAAGGGGCAGGGCATTAAACAACACGGAACAGAACAAAAACAAAGAAAAAAAAATCAGGGTTAATCATTGCTCTGACTCCAGGATTGGGCCACACATTGGAGGGAGGAGGGAAGTAGACAAGAAGACAGGGTGGGTCAAAGCCTCTGCTCCTCTTAGGGGCATGTGGCTGGCTCTCCTTTCTAACCCCAGTAGAGAGAGGAGGTGGCAGTCAGTCTGAGGCCTGGAAACTTCGGTCCCGCTAGCCCGCACTTCAGTCAGCCCAGGCCAACCAAGAGCCTCCCTGTCTCTCAAGGTCACCAGTACCTTCGGAACCTAGGATGGCCTACCAATCTGAAACCCAGGGTCACGCCCCTTACATCCCTCAGCCCTATGTAATTCAATCACATTAGCCCGAGCACTCTTATTCCCCTCATTCTTCTAGCTCCTGCCCCAAACCATTGGGTACCACTAGTGGAGGCCTTGGGATAAACCTACAGGATGCTGTAGATGATCCTGCTGCATCACTCGGTCCTCAGTGAGTTGAGTTGATTAACAAACTGCCTTTGCATCTCAGGGCCTGTCCCAGTGGCTGGTACTTGTCCTGAATGTTCGATTTGGCCCATACCTGCTTGACTGCTCCTAGCCTTGCTAAGCTCCAACTCTTTCCTTAGTCCCCGGCTGTTAGGATCTGACCCTCTCAGATGCCTCATGAGCATCTCATACTGAGCTCCCCCTAACCCAGCTCCTCCCACATTCTCACACCATCCAGGAAAACCTGGATTATTTCAGTTGTTCAGGACAAAGGCCCACGCCTTTGTTCTTTGCGTTCCCCGTCTAGTTGACTTGAAAATCTTCCAGGTTGAATTTCTCAAATAGTCTACCATTTTCCTCCCATCTCTGCACTTCTATTCTGATCAATAGCAGCCACTTCTGAAAGGGCCTCCCCTCCCATCTTGGCCACAAAGATGCTTTTAGAAGAAGCCAGGTGATGTCACTGTTTGGACTGAGTCCTTGCTAAGGCTTCTCAGAACACACACACACACCAAAAACTCCAAGTTCTTAGGATCACCTGCCAGACCAAATTTAAGCTGGCTTCATTTCCATTACCTCTTAGAGCTCATGTTGGTCACTCTGCTGTGGCCATTCAAAGCACACTCATGCCTCAGGGGCTTCGCGCAGGCTGCGACAGATAAGGCAGGCCCCTCACTGCTGCTCAGTGAAGCCTTTCCCAACCACCCCAAGCTCCCACCCATCTTCCACTTCCCCTCTAGCACACCTCTGCTTTATCTCTAACACATTTAACGGTCCACCTAAAATGTTATAATAATTTAGTGGCCAATGCTGCCGTAAGGGTAAAGGTTTTATTAGTTGTCAGCATTTTCCCAGATCCTGGACTACCAAAAAATGCCCAGATTAGCACTCCTGTTGAATGATGAGCTGGGTGGGCCCTGATCTCAGCCCTGTACGCAGAATGAACTGTGGAAGCTGTCCTCAATGCAAGCCCTAAAGCTTGATGCCAGATTTCCACCCCATTGTTCTCCAGCACCCCCTCCCCTCAGTTTTGTCAAGAAGTTTCTAAACTCTTAGCTGAACCTGAATGCTCACTGGGCTCCCAGGCCCTCTGCTGCCCATCACTTACTTTCTCCCCCATCTCTTCCCTTCTCCTACTTCCACCTTCAGCTCCCATCCACCTCTCCCTGAAAACATTCTCACGATACCATGACAGACAGTTTCCAAGGCCTTGTTCCCCACCTCGGCAACCACGCTGTCCCCTTTTATCATAAAACCACTCCGAAGAGTAGTTGGCAAGCTGTCTTCACTCCTTGTCCACTCCCTCCCCGGTCGCTCATGGTCTGGCTTTTGTCAGCAGCACTCAACTGAAAACATGCCTTTGAAAATCCCCAGTCTACCTAATTGGCCAGGCGGATGGGCTTCTCTCCCCCCCCCCCACCCCATGATCTCACCCTCACCCCCTTCTCCTTCAACTCCTTTCCCATCTTGACTTTGAATGACACACTGCACCAGGCTGCTGTCACCACCCTGAGCCCTCATACTTAGATCCTGTGATGCTTTGTTTCCCTGTGGCCATTTTCCTGACACGCCTATGAGGCAGACCTCCTCCAAGTTCACAGCATTAATCTCCACCCGTGGGAGAAGATTCTAGAATCTACAGCTTTTCAAATCATGCATCTCGACCTGGAGAGCCTCCATCACCTCAAACAGAATCCTGCAACTCCATCCTCTATCACATCAGCCTCCTCTCCCTCATCCTGGCTTAAGGGGGCTGAACGCTTCTCTTGACAAAGGCGTATGCCAGTGTTTCTCAACCTTCCTAAGGCTGTGACCCTTTAATACAGTTCCTCACAGTGACCCCACACCAAACCATGAAATTATTTTTGCTGCTACTTCATAACTGTAATTGCTACTGTTAGAAATTGTAATGTAAGATATCTGATATGCAGGGTATCTGATATATGGCCCTTGTGAAAGGCTTCATTCAACTTCTCAAAGGGGTTGTAACCCTCAGGTTGACCACTGCCTTAGACCATCCTGAATAATCCCCTCCCCGTTGGTCCATTTGTAAGCACATTGGTTCTGTTCCCTTTAGAACTCATGGCATCACCTAATCTTTTCCATGCCTGAAGTCAGTACTCTAATCTAGGACCCCATCACCAGGGCTATCTGATAAGCCCCGAGCACCTTCCAGATCAAAGTCACTCCTGCTTTGCTGCCTTCCTGTTAGGCTGTACCAGACACATCTCTGATCATGGATCCTTCTCCAGACTAAACTATCTAATGATTTCTTACATCACTGCTCAGCACATCCAAGTATCTCAGTCTGAACTATAAGAGCATCCTGAGGCAGGATGGCAGCTGCCCTTCCTGCTCTGTAGCCACTTGCTGCTCTGCAAGCATGCCTTTTACTCTACTGTGAATCCACTCTACCCAGCAGCCTCATTCACTTTCAAAACTGTATTCATCATGTCTAAATCGAATACCACACTCCACTAGCTGCTGCCACCGCCTGACATCTCTAGACGGCGATGAGTTCTCCATTTCTCGCTCATGGGATTATTTCCATGGCTCTTATTACAAATAACTTAATCCTAAAATTCTAGCTCTCTCCTCTCTCCTAAACCTGACTCCTTAAGGATAAGACAGGAATCCATCTTCTAATGAATGCTGAGATCTCCTCTAGAGGCATCAGATATAGATCCAACCAATCACGGAGTTAGTAGCATAAGATACCTCACTTGGACACACAATACGCCACGACCCCTTTTCTCATCTTACTGCCCTGGCTGGGATACCCAACCCAATGTTAGATGACAGTGGACATCTATCTTTACTTTGTTTGCGCTATACGTTTCTAGTTAAGGGAACAGCCACTACATTCTCAGAGCTTAATATCGAAATAAGACAGGAAGGGTGGGTGGGTCCAAATGGAATGCATCAGGACACAGTACTGGGGCATGGAGACCAATCAAGGAGGAAAATGATGACTGGAGGAATAACACACAGGAGAAACCAAGTCAAGGTCATGGATCTGAGCTTCCCAGGTAACTCAGTAGATTTTTATGCTGCTCCAACTTCTTGTAGCAGAATGTAAAAGAAGCAGAGGGTGGCAGTGCTAGAAGTCTGTTCTCCATGGCTCCCAGAACACTCTGCACACTGATTTTCCCTGTGCCTTTACCTACATAAGCACTGAAAAGCCACTAAAATGATGCTCAGGATACTGTGAAAGCAGACCTTTCCAACACAAGAAAAATTTCCTGACAAGGCATGGACCAAAAGAAACCAATAAAACCAGGGACATGAAACTGTCTGCTTTGTACGGCTCAGCTTATTTCCTGCCTGAACTACTTGTAGTTGCTGGAGATTAATAACAAGGTAAGGAGACAGAGACATGATGCCAGCAATATTCTTCTTCCTCCCCGTGACTTCATGACAACCAACACCTTAGTGGCCACAGAACACAAAAGTGGACAATGAAAGCATCAGAAGCTGGGAGGAGAGAGAGCCTGAAGGGGGCCCACTCCAAGACGGCCCTCCTCCCACGGCATTAGCAAGCAGAAGGACAAGAAAATCCATTCTTCCCTCATCTGCCTAGAAATCCCCTGGATCTGCTCATCATGGCACTAGGGTGTCACTGTTCTTCAGCATCCTGCCCCCGCCTCCTCTATAAAACACTGGGAGAATGACACACTGAGGAACTTGGGTGGCCACTCCTCTCTCTGAAGTAAAGCTTGTAGGAAACAGTTCCAGCTGACAGAGTGAGCAAGAGGGTGGCCTAAGTCAGGTGCCCAGTCTGGACCACCACACTGAGTATTTCGCCCCAGAGCCACAGAGCTCTGGTCCTGGACCTTAAGGCTCAGAAAAAGCAAAGAAACAAATCTGAAAGAAAAAAAAAAAAACACCCAAAAAACAAAAAAATAGCTCTCCACGGAGGCAAGGCCCAATGGCCATGTTTTATGGTATAAATACTTCCACTATGGCCTACTGCAAGCTGCCAGAGAGTGGAACCAAGGAAATGTGAGGGTGGGGGCAGATCTTCACTCTGAGGTTCAGGAGAACAGGGTATCCCCACGGCAACTCCCAGCCTTAAGTTCAACCCAAGAGCCAACTGATCTGCCCATCTGCTTCCTCAAACCAACATCCATCCTTTCCAGGGAAGGCGTCTCCTCCTGCCTTGCAGCTGGCATGGTGACTCAGCTGCCCCTAAATTTAGGAATAGAACTGGAGGGCAGAACCAGCCACCTGGCCTCCTCTTCTCCCCCAAGATACCCCACCCTGTCAGCAGAGGGACTGGGCACAAGACTTGCCTCACCAGCACAGTCCCTGCGCCATCCCTGCCTGGGTTTTGCCTCACAATCAAGGTGACCATTTTGTTGGGTGCAGGATCTCCCGCCCACTTTGGCTGTGAGCAGAAGCATCACAAGCTGGGGCTATGGATTAGCATGCCCCATGGTTGTCCCTCCCAACATGACCCCTGAGCCCTGGCTCCTTCCTCCCAATGGGCTCCTCTGCAGATCTCTCTCTGGGGTCACCCATGGAGTGAGACTTAGCAAGAACTAACTAACGGAACAACTGAGCAAGGAAGACCTTAGCCTCACCAAGGTCAAGACTCCTGAAGTCCTCATCATGGTGAAGAGCAGACAAAGCCCCCACCATTTCAGGGTATTCTCATGGGCCTCCTGGGTTGAGCTCAGAGGAAAATAACACCTAAAAACCCTCCCTCTAATCCTCTCTATAACTATCCCAAGGCCCTGAACTTTGAGGGCAGTGAAGATTTTAGCAGAGGTGGTCTCCTCTCTACTTACAACATCTACCCCCTAAGGCCACCTCCAGAAAGCCTTCTAGAAAGTGGTAAGCTTGTACTGGCTCTATTCTGACGCTGCATGATTTTCCCTCTGTTAGAACCATCTATGTACCTATTACCTGACCAAAGCAAAACTCCCTGAGGGCAGGCATGGAGAGACACTGACCTTTGAGTCCCAATGCCTGGTTTGGTGCCTAACAGATGATTTGTACAGGAAGGGATGGCTGGGTGTGCACTCCCAAGACCTCCTCAGGCTGAAATCATGTTGTCAAAGGCCCCTACCTTCTGCTGTGCCTACTTCCCCTTCTTCCCCCAATAGACAACAGAGACCAAACACGGGGAGAGGGTGGGGAAATGGGAGAGCTCTCCTAGGCCTCATAGTCTCCCAAAGCTGTTACCTGCTACCCGGTGGGCTACCAGCCCTTCCAGGTTCAGCGGCTCTTCCTCCGGAGTTCGGGAGGGGTCTGAAGTAGTTTCCTTTGGTGGAAGCTGAGGCTGAGCGATGAGACCAGGGAGAGAGGCTGGGGGCTCCTGAGGCCCTGCGGAGCTATGGGGGCTTGGAAGAAAGGTGGAAGGGGCTGGACTCTTTGGATGGAAACTCTGGTTGGCTCCAGCTGGACGCAGCTGATAATCATAAGGTGCATAAGACCTGCCGGAAGAGACCAACTCCGGGGTGCCCAGAGAATGCCCGCTGGGGATATAGCCAGATCGGGACTGGGTCAATGGGTGGGACTGG
This sequence comes from Acomys russatus, assembly GCF_903995435.1. NCBI lineage: Eukaryota > Metazoa > Chordata > Mammalia > Rodentia > Muridae > Acomys > Acomys russatus. The sequence continues at coordinate 27,784,581 of NC_067148.1, read as the reverse complement.
CGGGAAGAGCCCAAGAGGGGCTGGGAAGAGAGTGGGGAAGCCCCTGGCCAGGCCCCAGGAACACTCTGGGACTTATGAAGAGGGGCAGCAGCTGAGGCTGGCTCCAGGTCCAGCATCAACATACTGAGGGTTTCAATAGACTGTTCAATCTCCTGCTGGGAGGCTGCCCTTGGGAACTCTGGGAGAGCAGGTATGGGGGTCTCTACTGATAGCTGGGGACTAGGCTTGCTGCTGGCAAGACTCTGCAATGGGGCTCTTTCCTGCTGGCGGGAAGGTGGGTGAGGCTGCTGCTGCTGCTGCTGCTGCTGCTGCTGCTGCTGCTGCCATGAAGTCAGCCCCCTCTGCACAGCCTCTCGGCTGCTGCCCCCACGGGCTGGAGCTTGGGGCAGCTGGGGCTCCACATCTGGAAAGGACTGGGATCGGAATAGACCACTGGGGTCATAGCCACAATGAGCACTGGTCACTTTTTGTGACCAGGCTGGGTGGGGTCCCTCACGCTGGTAGCCAGCTAAACCCTCCTGAGCAGAGTAGGAAGGCCGAATGGGGGCCGAGTGACTGCTGTGGACAGGCATCACCCGGTTGGCAGACTCATAGGGGTAGCCTCCACCATTGAGCATAGGTTCTGTGGAATAGGGTTTGTCCAGACCATTGGTCAGTGGGGACAGGGTCTCTGTGTAGCCGCCTTCACTGGTGTTGGTGACCCCGTCCAGGGAGGACAGCGTGCCCATGCTGCCACCACTCTGCCCATCCTGGATGGGAAGCTCATCATCCAATATGTCCGTCTCCCGCTCAGATGCCAGAGCCCCACCGTTGACATGAACCTGGGCTGGGACGACATGGCGGCCAGGGGAGGACACAGTCGGGCCCCCAACTGGGTGGGACCTGAGTTGCTGAGCCCGGTACATGGCGCCTTGCTTCTCTCTGTCTACACCAAAGCCGCTTAGCAGGCGATCAAGCTCTTTCTTCTCCTGAGGACTCAGGGCAGCAGGGGCAGTGGCAGCCCCGGAGACAGGCTCATCGGTCTTGTCTGTTTTAGTGGAAGCTGTGGAGTTGCCAGAGTCGCTGCTCACAGACAGTGTGTGCTCCACATGGTTGGGAGTGGCTGACAGGACAGGCCTTGCAGTAGTGACAGGCGCTGAGCTTCCATTCAGGGAGTCCTTCTTCTTCACTTTGGCATACAGGCTCCCATCCAGTGGCCCTTGAGTGTGACCCACAACTTCTGCATGGACAGAAAGGGAGACAGCAGGCAGCATATGTCAGCAAAAGAGAGCAGGTGCACTCGGCTGTGATGTTCCCCCCAAAGGAGCTAAATGCTCCCATTCTCTGAACCCCAAACCTCTTTCTCACTACTCTGAGGATGGTGAGGGGAAAGTACACCGGCACCCCTGACTAAGCTTTGGGGGAGTCTCCTCACTTGCACTCAGCTTCAAGAGAGGTACAGTGTCAGACTGACCAGACTGACCCTGGCCAGTGTTCAGCTGTGGGTTATAACGCCAGCATCCAAACCAGAGAGGCACAAATTATTCCATGGGCCTTAGCAACCTTCTTTTTAATATGAGGATGAGGGGCTGGAGAGATGGCAATGGGTAAAACATTTGCTGCACGGGAACAAGGAGCTGAGCTCAATCCTCAGCACTCATATTTAAAAAAAAAAAAAAAAAATGGATAAATGCCTGGGTCAGCCAAATTGAATGGGCAAGCTACAGGTACAGTGAAAGACTGAGGAAGAGACACTCGGTGTTGACCTCTGGCCTCTATGTGCACATGCGTACAAATGTGTACACACACACACACACAGTAATGAAATATAATGAAACCATGTTGGATCATATATGGCAGCCCCTATCTACTGAACTCAAGGCGCTTCCACAGTTGAATGAGTTGATGCCCTATATTGGTATCATGGTAAGACTTCAGCTACTCTGAGGCAGGGCTTCTGTTACCATGAGCACCATTAATTACTGAAAGGGGACACCCCACCCTTACTCAGTCTCTATGGTGGCTGCTTCAGGAAGCTTCCTCTGCTCCCATTCCTAGGAGCCCTGCCCTGCACTAGAGGCAACAGGACCAGGAGAGGAGGCGTTCCCCCAAACAGAAGCACATAGAAAGTTTTTAAGTGTGGACACTGAGACCTCCGCTGAAGACAACCTTCAAGCAGGGGAGCCAAGGAGAGTCTCAGAGAATGGCAGGAGAGCAGGGAGGATGTGGAGGTATAAATACCTCCCTGAAAAAAATCATTCCCTGAAAAAGAAAAGGGGAGAGCTGGAGAGCCCAAGGAGGTAGGGCCCTGGGCAGGATCCACCCATGCTCAGTGTTGGGCCAGGCAAAGAGGTGGAAGTCAAAATTATGGCAAGACAAACTGGCCCTGGCTTTCCACAGTTTAATTTTAGCTCAACACAAAGAATTTGCCAGCATAGTTCATACAATGCTATTCTTCCCTCCCACTGTCACATTTCCAGAAGTTTCTCCATTTTTCTCCCAGAGCACTGATGGACCCCTAGTCCCTTACCAGCAGGCTTCATCCAGGACATATAGGCCGCTAAGGAAAAGAAGGTGAGTTGGGGTGGGATTGCAGAAGCCCCCTCCCCACCCAAAGCCAGCATTCAGACCTCTGAATGGGAAGGCTGGACTAGAGTGCTCCAGCAGCACCCACACCAAACAGGAAATGTTCTGCTCCTGTGGAATAGGGCACAGGAAGGTATGTGGGGTGCTAGGGTCAGAGCAGTAGTGAAAGCATCTTCGGTATGAGGTCTTAGGGGTGTCCTTTTGTCTGTAGACAGCTCTGGAGACGGCCCCTGCCCCAAAAAAGAGCAACACTTTCTCTGAGAGGAAAAAGTGAGTGCTGAGTGGCTTGGGGCCAAAGGGCTGACTCAGAAACTGCCCAGGCAGTTCAATGACTTCACACCCTAAGGAGTCGGCAGTCCTTCTCCAGCCCTCCCAGTCCCACCCCCAACAGATCTCCTCTTCTCCTGACTCTCCAATCCACACCCTAGGTGACAGTGGGCAAGACACCTCCCAAAGGCTGCACCAACTCCAGCCAGGATTCCCCAAGTCATACGCAAAGCCAGACACAAGAGTCATGAGAGATACACATCCCGTATAAGTCAGTCAGACACTCCAAGATGTGCCTGCACCAGGTGCCCACAGAGGGCAGAGAAGCACTGTGGGGACGTGGGGTCTGTGTACATATCCAAACACCAGGGACCGACAGAATCCAGACCCTGTCTCCATGTATCAGATATGTCACTAGGCCCTTCACACATGCAGTATCGCAAGGCCTGTCTGTCACTCAAGCAGTATTGTGTGCCTCCAGGAAAGATGGAAAAACGGAGGCAGAGATAGGCAAGAGAATCCATTTAAAATGTGTGCTACCTGTTCAAGCCAGGTTCTCAGTGAGAACTAATTTACTTTAAAGACCATGAAATCTGGATTCCACAACGTTTTTTCTTTCTTTCTTACACCCTGAGGAAAGTGGGGCGGGGGGGGGGGGGGGGGGGGAGGGGAGGAGAGAGAGAGAGAGAGAGAGAGAGAGAGAGAGAGAGAGAGAGAGAGAGAGAGAGGAAAGAACACAAAAGGCAGAAATAATCCAAAATAAATATTTAAATTTAAAGCCACAAACACTTCAAGAAATACAAATGATCTGCCATACCCAAGGATTATCCCTCAGGCCAAAAGTAGGAGCCATTGAAAACAAACTCTCATACAGAAGCTTATGGCCAAAAACAAGTCGTCAGACGACCACAGAACATGAATGCCACAACCGTGCTCCTGTGCATGAGGGCCCACACACCACAGGCCACCACATGTCACTCAAGAGTTCTCAGACACTACACTCCAACCTTCCACACATGTTCCCTAGGTCCATAGAGCTACAAATCTGTCCCCAGTTTCCATGAGGCCTTAGGACCTACGCAAGCAACCAGGCCTAAGTGACTACAGGGTACTTCTGCCTGACAGCCCGGAGCTCCCAGGGCTATGGCCTGAGTGCCACCAGCCAACCCTGGGACAGATCCTAAAGAAGACTGAGGTGGGCCCTGCATGGTTGCCTCTGCCTTCCTTGCTCTTATCTCCAGAAAAGTAACATGCAGGATAGGAGGCTTCCCTCTGGCCCTGTCTCTCTGAGAACTGGCTCCCTGTTTATGGCTGCTCCCAAGGGGAGACAAGTAGCAAAGCCAAGGGCTGCCATCCCCAGAGACTTCTGAGGTGGTCTCTGGAGGGTGGGTTCCTTGGCCCAGTGGACAGATAGAGTTGGTTCCGCTCCCCACCCCACCCCTGACCCTAGGCAGCTACAGACCCTCCATGCAGACTGTAGAACAGATGCTATCGTACCTCTCAGACCAGGGCTCCTCTATAGGCCCTCCACAGGCCCACCTGCCCTGCCCTGCAGCTTCGTCCCTCAGCTACAGTGGCCATGAGAGCCACTGGTGATGATCCATTCTGAGAACGCCCAGACCATCCCAGCATCTACCCAGGAGTTTGTTAGAGAGGAGCATTCCCCAAGGCAGGCAGAGGCATGCAGGCTGCTTCTCACCCTCAGCACTTGACTGACCTCTTTGGCCCTGCCTGGCTCCTCCTTTCCCCTCCTGGCCAGGCCTCACTCTTCATTGATTTTAAAATGTCAATATTAAACTTGTTCTGCCATGTAACTTATCTCACATGGGCTGTTGTTCTCAGTAACGTCCGGAATATCAACTGCCAAGGCACTGAGTCTTACAAAGAAAATCGAAGCGGTGTAAATTATTTAACTGAATACTGTTTGCAAAATACAAATAATTGCAAACATCTCTTGCTGTCCTCTGGAGGTAGTTGCTCCTAGCTGCCTAGTGCCAGCCACAGGGGTCTGCCCTCCGACCCTCCAAGCTACCACAGTACCTTCACTGATTGATTGGCTTTTTACTTTGTAACAAGGGCAACACCAAGGACATGCAGGCCACCCAGGCCCCAGCAGGGCATCACTGATAGGCCAGTGAGTGGCAGTGACCTGTGGAGCACTCTTACCCTCCTCTTAGGAACACCCAGGTCAGGGCCTCCAGCCCCCCTTCCTCCCTCCCCCCCAACCCCCACGCCAGGGCACATACTCTCCGGCTCTCTCTTCCTACCACAGTCACATTAAAACCTATTTAGCGGGACCACAAGAAGCCGGAACACAAGGCTGGTTTCAATCCATCAAAGCAGGAAGGGCAAAAGAGAAAGGCAGACACCAGAGGACAGGAGTGGGATAAAGTGGCAAGGAGAAGAGAGGGACCTTTGAGGGGCTGGGGTGAGGGGAGCTAAGGCTCCTAAGCTGAGGATTCACCAGACGTAGGCCATCCAAATCCCAACAGTCAGCACAAGCATTTCCAAGTAAAGCCACCTGAAATAGGAAGGTGTTCATGACTCAGAGGTCCGGCAGAGAAAGGTCTGGCTGGGAGGGGTCATGGGTCCTGGCCAGATGACAACAGACCAGAAATATTAACAATCCCAGATACCCAGATTGTCATCAATCCTGCATAGTAAGCCCCTAGGCTCCAGAGCAGGCTGGCTAGTCTCTTCTTCTGTCACAGGCTACATGCTGTCTATTTCCTCAGGAAACTGACAAGTCCACAATGGAATGAAGGCCTCATTCGCTTTGTCTGGCTTTCTCTCCTTGCTGGTTCCAGCAGCGGCTGGGAGAAGGACTCATCCTTGGATGCTGGGCCTGACAGCATGCACTAGGGAGCCCTTTGCTCCTCCAGGGCAGGGATCCAGATGGGCAAGTCATGGTTTTGGAAAGATCTGAGGAAAAATCCCCAGCTGACTTGGATGTGGACCCGTGCGCAGAGGCTCCCTCCCAGCAGCACCCTGTGCGGAGCTATGCCAGACACCAATGGCAATACTACCACAGGCCAGGATGCAGACAGGGCAAGGCCCGTCCACCTGATGCACAGAACAGGAGAAAATGAGTGCCAGGTGCTAAAGTTAAACTGATGTTGGGAAGTGTTTTCTAAATATGGTGCTCTAATTCGGATTCTTCCGGGGGCACGGGGGTGGGGGGGGCTGCTTATTAAGAATGCAAATCCCCGGGCCTATCTGAAAGATTCTCAATCGGAAGCCAGAGTGGGGCTGGGCTTCAGCACTGTAAACATGCTATTTGTAGCTTTGGGATCTGAGGTTCTGATCCGAATGTGCAGCAGAGAGGGAGATGCTGTTTGTTGAGCCATAAGGACAGACAGCCCAGGCGTGCAAAGTATGAGGTGCTGGCCTGCCTGGCTTGGAGAAAGGCTCCCCTTTATAAGGGGGACTCCCAGAGGAGAAACCCAACCTGGAAGGCTGAATGGTTTATGGAGGATTTCAGGATGGGGTCCTGGGTGATAAAAAGTCCTTTGGGCCCATGTCAAATAAACAACGGTTCATTGAAATACACCACCCGCAGCAGCGTTGACCACCTGACGGCCAAGGACATCAGTGCAGGGCCAAGTGGAAGAGGAGCCATGCCCACCCTGGATACTATGGGCAGTTTGGAAGAAAACAAGAGGTTTTTTTTTTGTGAGGGTGTCTGCTCATTAAAAGTAAGACTAGAGGCACAGTGGTATGATAGTACAGCCCTCTAATTGTAGGACTCAGACAGCTGAGGCAGGAAGATGGTGAGTTTGGGGCTATCCTGGACTACATATTAGGACTTGAGTCTCCAGAAAGAAAAGTAACACTTAGGGGATTAAAGGTGGTATGAGACTGGGAGGTAGATGAGCAGCGGTGAAAAGTGAGGCTAAGAGGAAGATATGTCGCACCTTTTTCAACAGACTCTGGACCAGCCATGGAGAGCATGGCAAGGGTACCATGTGGTAGCCAGCAGGTGGGGGCTGGTAGTGACCAGGAGGGCCACAGAGATGCGGTTCTAAAGAGGACACAGAGGGAAAGGATGCCTTCCTCTATCCTCCACACCAGGCACGCCCTTCACTCAGAAAAGCAGCCCCCGCCCCCACCTTAAAAGGGCCTAGTCAGCTTGCATCAACTACTTAAGCCACTTTGGATTGGCCTCCAAGCTGCCTATGAGGGTCTGGATGCTTACTCAAGCATTTGCTGAGTGGCAGCATTCAACAGCTAAGCTCCTAGAGCAAGGTCCGGCACACCCAAGCATGCTGTGCTCGCCTCTCTCCAGTCACTGCTTTCCATTTTCCAACAGCTCCCATTACCAGAGCGCTTCCTGATGGACAGACCAGGTCTCTTTATCGGTCTGGCCCCGCCTGCCTTTTGAATCCTCCTCTTTGCTGCCCTCAGCACCCCACACAGCCTCCACTCTATTCTTACTAGGCTATTTCTGTGCTCTTCTCTGAGGCGGGCAGCACATGCTGTTCCTCCCCCCTGAAAAGCCCTTCCTAGCTCTGCTCCTGAGGCTCCCAACCCCACTGGCACAAACCTCCGTCTCCTTCTTCACACCCAGCAACAACTTCCTTGGAGTCTCCCATAGGACGGTCCATTTCCACTGCCCAGTGAATCCACCACACACTGCACGGCCATTACTGACGATTGCGCCTCTAGCTTCTCTCTCTAGCCCTGGTACCCAGATCTATGTGATGGTATCTGTGATCTATGTGAACAGAGCCTCTTGGGGTTCAGTGTAACCCTACAGGATATCTCTATGGAGAATACAACTCCCATAGTCCTTCTCGCCTTAGCTTGTGATAGTCCTGCCAGTCAACAAGCGCCTTCTTAACATATAACCCAGTAGACAACCAGGGATTCAAGGTGGACACCAAGCCATTCCCAAAGCACCCTCCTTAAAAGCATCACAGCAAAGGTACTCATGAAGCAAGGGATCCCTCCTATTTCACAGTGTAGGCCAAGTCCTGACTCAGGCAAAACCTAACCCATGGAATTCCCTAGTGACACTACAGGCCAGGGGGCAATAACTTTCCTAGGCCAAGGATATCTTGGGGGTATCTGATGAAATTCTAGAATATATTTTAAATATCCATGCATGTTGCCTATAATTCAGGCGGTAAGTGACCACTTTATAGTCCATCTATGGCCCCCAAGTTAAGACACATTTGTCTGAAAGTCGGGGTGCTGCTTCTGGGGTGCCCAGCACTCAGGACTAGTGTGAAGAATCCAAGATCCGTGCAGAAGGAGACCACACAGACTGGATGCAAAGCCTTCAGGGAACCCAGAAGCTTCCTGCCCAGAGCACCCTAACAGCTTTAATCAATTCACAGGTCTGATGAGGCCAAGGATTACCTATGGCCCAGCAACACCAGGGACTCCTAAGGTGGCTTGGCCTAGGTGGCAGGGTCATCCTAGGCTCAGTGGCCAGCCTGGTTTCTACTTGGGATAAAATCTCAACTATAGCCATTTGGGAGGGCATCAGTTCAGGCTGCAGAGAGCTCTGGGAATTTCTTCAGAAGAATGAGCATCCTCTGGGGTCTAAAGACCAGCAAAATGAGATGGTGAAAGGCCACACCCAAACCTCTGAAGGGAACCACAGAAAGGATACAGCCTAGCAGACAGGAAAAAGAAGGGCCAGGCATGCACCACCCAGGGGATCTAGGTCCACTCAGAGAGCCGCCCACTGGTGTGATATAGACAACCTTGGGGCCTCGGGATCCTGTAGGCAGGGGACAGATGGCCCCATGTGTGGCAAAAAGAAACCTCTGTGTTTTTATCACTCTGAACAGAGTGCATCTGAAGGAACCCTTCACAATTATAGAAAATGATCAGTGAGGGGTGGGGTGGGGGGACAAGGCTGGGTTGCTGTGGTCTCTCCACAGGTCAAGTTCTGTCCTCTGTGTGAGTAACCGCACCAGTGTTACACACTGGTCACACACAAGCCCACCTCCATGGATGCAGGAAGGGTGGGGCGCCATCCATCCTGCTGAAGCAAAGGGAAGGGGTGGGAGGGGAGGAGGTGGGAGATCCCAGTGTCCAGAGACAACACATCTGGACTTCTGGCTAGGGAAAAGTAGGGAAAGTCAACTCTGAAAGGAGAGAGAGAAAAAAAACCACAGCTCCTGCCCAGCTCCACCGCTCTAGACATGAATCGAGACATGGATGGACTCAAGGTCGGCTGAGCAAAAAGGAGCCATTTTACAAGCCTTGGGCTTTTAGAGCTGAAAGGCCCACAAGGAGCCATTCCCCCACTTTATAGGGTGACAGAGGTGCCCAAAGGCTCAGGGGAGCTAGAAGTCACTTGACAAGGAAGGACGTTTCACACTGACACCTGAGTCCACGTGCTCCTGACTAAGTGATGGCTCAAGGTGAAGACCAGAGTGGCATCAGAGAGGAAGAAGAGGACAGCTGTCCAGCTCTGATAGGAAACCAAGGCAATATATTATACAGAGTCCAGGACAGTGATGGTGACAGAAGTGTCCCCACACTTTCCTTAGGAAGGACTTGAGGTGCTGTTCCCACAAACCATTCCAGTTGGATTTATGCCCTGCCCTCCAGAGGGAGGAAGTAGGAGATGGTGGCTGTGACCTTCATTTCTGATCCTTCCAAGCAGGGACCCTATCAAAAGGCAAGTGATCTACCCTGGTCACATATCAGCCTGTGTTCACAGAACAAATGTGAATTTCCCTGGCCAGACTCCACCTGTCCTGTCCCAAGGAGCTCAGCAGTCCTGGTACCTGACTCCCCAGCCTGGTGCTATAACCAGGGCCTGGCGCACCCGCTCCCCACCCTCGCCTATTTGAGCACCAGATAGTCCAGTCCAGGCACATTCAGGATGGTAAAAATAGCTACGAAGTCCTCTGCCAGGCCAGGATGCTGCCTGGGCAGAGAGAGAGAGAGAGAGAGAGAGAGAGAGAGAGAGAGAGAGAGAGAGAGAGCGCCCGCCCTGGCCAGAGAAACAGCAGAGTGGCTTAGAGCCCTGCCAGTGAATGGAAGCATTAGGGTCAACCCTGGGGACACCACAGTTTTGTCTACGTAATAGGGGAGTGCCCCAAATAATACTTCACAGGCCACCTACGATGGGCTCCTATGGAATTCTCTCTGCCTCCCCCCCCCCTTTGACTCAAGATGAACCATTGCCCAGAAAGACCAGAGAACTCAGATCCACCATGCTCCTCCACCCAGCTACCCTTTCCACCAAAAGCTATAACCATATGGTGTCCTAGTGAGCGCCTCTGGGAGGGGACAGCAGGCAAGGTTGACACAAGCATGTCCCAGTGCACTTAGAGGTGGCCCTGCATAGCCTCATACCCTCCCCGTATCGGGTCAGAGAGACTTGGGGGCTCCAGGCAAAAAGCCCCAACCCCAGATCCAACAGAGACCAACGGAGGAGACACACAGGGATAGCTGCAGGACTGCACTTACCCTCTGAGCAGAGACGGAGAAAAGCTGTGAGAACCCTCTGATTTGTCCCCTCTGCTTCAAGTTTCAAGTAATTTCCTGCCGGGCTACAGTTCTCAGGCTTAGTGTCCTCCTCAGACTCCCTGGGACTGTCAGGAGTGGGAGGAGCCAGTGCTGACTGGCCCTGGACACACACACACACACACACACACACACACACACACCACTCCCTCCCTCCCTCCCTCCCTCTCTCAGCTCTAGCTCGCTCTCTCCCCCTCTCGGCTCAAGCTCACTCTGGCTTGTAGAAAACCAGTGGGATCAAACTCTGTCTGTAATCCCAGCCAGCTGGGTCCCCTGGGCTTCACTTATCATCCTGCAGTTATGCAGCTCTTGAATGACATCACAGTGGCTTCCCCTCCAGCCGGGCCCAACCCAACCCCAACCTCAACCCCAGCTCAACCTGCCCCGGCACAGGGGTTGGACTCCAGCCTCCCAGCCCAGGCCAGCAAAGTCCCAGTTCCCAGCCAAGGGCAGCTCCAGACCTGAGAAAACAAGGGGAGAGACTTCAGAGCAAAGGGAGTCCAGAGGGGCAGAGGGAGAGAGACAGGCAGGGCTACCAGACCCTGGGAGAAAGGAGCATTCTGTGAGTGACCGAGATTTCTTTCCCCAAATTTTCCCCACTCCCAGCAAATGGAAGGCAGAGCAGATGACAACAATTTTCCAGCTGCTGAGCAATAAGGTGAAAAGGGTCCCCCCCCCCACCGCCCCTCCCATTCCCACCCCTACTCCTGCCACCTCCAGGCGGAGTGTAGGAGCCAGGACACTTCCATGGCTTAGAAGAAGAAAAAGAAAAGGCCCTGTGTGTCCCAAAGAGGGCCTGGGTACCACTGGACAGAACTCTGGGAAGGGGGGGCCGGGGCGGGGGCGGGGCAGAAGTCTCAAACAGCTTTGGCTTCTGGCCCAGGAACCTTGACACAGACTGAGTGAGGTTGCTCAGAATGCCAGTGGATGTCTGACTAGAGTGTCTACAGCCGCCTGGAGCGTCTGCAGCCTCCTGGCTACTAGTGCTGTTTCTTGCCATCTGTGGCAGCCGCAAGCAGCAGGAGCACTTTTCCAGGGGTCAGGATGCCCACTGTCATCTTCAGCCAGGCAGATGTGTGGCCAACCACTCAGCAACACACAAGCAGGTGCCTGGAAGTTCCCACCACAAGCTTGGCTTGCCCTAAAAGGTGAAATCCCCAGAGGACAGCCGCCAGGACGACGGGTCCTTCGGTGTTGTTCATGACTTAGTTGGACCTCAGCTGAAGTTTCCAACACAGTTCCCCAAGCCAGTGGGGACTTTGTTTCTCGCCTGGATGATTCCTCCTCTGTCCTCCCTTAGCCCCCATTGCCTTGTGACATTTAGGTGCTTCCACAGCTCAAGGCTATAGCGACTTTGCACCTGCCCTTCCAGCTCAGGATGAAGACAACCTACTAGAGAAAAGCAAGGGACTCTCCAGCTCCCACTGTGCACCAGTCATCACACACTAGCTCCTTTCTTGCCTCTCACTGCATCTGCTATCTAAGAATACAGAGAAAATATGAGGGAGGAACTAGAAAAAGTGCCCCATATCTTGAACTCCAAACCGATGGAGCCCATACTCTATAGGGATGGCTGCAATGGCCCTCTTGCCACCACAGAACCTTCTAGACCTAACCGACAAAGCCCAGGCTCCTGAGAGGATTAAGGTGTCCTCACCAACATGGCTGTCCCCACCCAGCCCAGCAAACAACAGCAGCAGCCCAATTTGATTTCATTTGCTCATCTGAACACCATCTGTAGTTTGTGAATTACTAAAATAAATTTAACTTAAACCAGTTCTGAGTACCAAATCCCATGAGATCACAGAGTTGCTATTTGAATTATACACATTTTTCTTTTCCTTTGATTTAAAAAAAAAAAAAAAAACTATTGATAACGGATCTTATGTGGCCCAGGCTAGTCTTGAACTTGTTTTGTAGCAGAAGATGGTCTTGAACTCCTGATCCTCCTGCTTCTACCTCCTAAAGGGCCTGGATTACAGATGTGCACCACCATGCCTGGTTACCCTTTTCTGTGTACCATAGGTACTCACTCCTAAAGTCAGTTCATAACAAATCCAGCAGCCTTGCCCATGTACAGTGCAGGGAAACATTAAATACAACAGCAAATGCCAACACTGACCCCATCAGGGTGGCCTTCAGAAGGCAATGGAAGCCCCTGAAGAATGTGATGTCATTGAAACAATGGAGCTGCTCACTACAGCTCTGCTTCGACATCTGAAGCAGCCAGCATTCTCTGCATCCATGAAACCGCCCTGAGTGTGGTAGATTCTAGAGGCAGAGAGGTGGACCCAGAGACCTCTGGCTGCTTCCAGGTGCCCAGGATTCATCGAGTCCCCAGATTCACTGCTGCCATGGGCAGCCATCCCAAGCTGTTTCCTAGAATCACAACACAGTCAGCCTAGGGGACATCCTGAGTTCAGTTTCTGGTCCATGCGATCCCAACCATCCAACTCTGGGAAGCAGAAGTCCCCACAGATGGTTAGAGCCAGAGCCAAGATCACAACTCAGGGCCACTGGCTCCCGGAAGGAAGTTACCCTGGCTGCCAGATCCAAAACACACGCCCAGAGGGAGGTGGCTTGTGGGTCCTAGGAGTTCCAGAACATAAGAACCACAAGCATCTCCGGCTGGTCCACACAGTGAGGGCCACGCCTCATTGGAGAAGCTCCAGCCTGCAGGTACAAAGACTGCCCCAGCCTGCAGATCCAATGACTTCTTCATCCTTCCTGAGACAGCCTAAGCCCAGCAGTGTCCTTATCTGGGGGGAAGGGAGCTCAGGTTGCCATGGCCACAACTTTGACAGGCTCAGTCCCTTCTCACTGCTCTGCTTCCTGTTCCGCCTAACCCTTCTCTCTCTTTGCTAGCAGGTGAAAAGCATCTCCCCAGGCCTGACTCTTGGCTTTTATTCAGAGTTATTGTCTCTTTCTCTATGTGTGCACAGGTATGCCTTTGTGAGAGTGAGCATGTACTTCTGTGCCTGTGTGCCTGTGTCAGAGGTCAGCCTCGGGTGTCTTCCTTAGGCACTGTCTTCTTCCTTTTTGAGACAGAGTCCCTTATTGGGATTCACCAAATAGGTTAAAGTCTAACCATTGAGCCCCAGGGATCCTCCTGGGATTACAAACACCTACCCACCACACCTGGCTTTGTGCATGGATACTAGGGACAGAACTGGGGTCTCCATGCTTGCACTTTGCCAACTAAATTTTCAGTTCACCCCCCGGCCCTTGTTCTTAATGGACAAAATGATTGTGTGTTTTGACTGCTGGCAGTCTTGGAGTTAGAACAGAAACAGGAGACAGAAGCCAGGAAGGCTACTTCATGGCCTGTGAGTGGGTCCTTGAGGGAAATCTGGCAGAGATTAGGGTGGGGGTGTGCAGCAGCAGGTGGTTGTTACCCAGGGAACAAGTAGCCAGAAACATTGTGGGTTATATCTGGAAGAAATGCCATTGGCATATAACAGGTAGACCTGAGCTAGATAGATAGAGGTAGGTGCAGGGAGGGGAAACTGAGTTCCCAACAGACTGGACTCCAATTCAGCCGCTTACTACACGACCTTGGCTGGCTTAGTTCCCAGCATGGCAAAATTCACGGAGGAAAGCACAGGGCTCTAAGACTTCTTGTCTTAGGGAGAACCTTGGATCATCAAGGAGGCAGCAGGCATAGTCAGAGGGGTGGGGGCAGGAAGAAGTATTCCACACCTCATGACAGACATGGTGCCTAGGTGCTAAAGGTGCAACCAGAGGGAGGAGGAAGGGCAGTGAGAAAGAAGGAAAGGGGGCTGCTTGCCTGAGTTCGCTATAGCACTGACATGGTGTATGTGTGCATGTAGGGGTGTGTACATGTGTGTGTGTGCACTTGTGTGTGTACTTGTATGTGTACAGAAGTGTGTGATTGTGAGTGTGCACAAGTATGTGTGCACTTGAGCATGTGCGTGTGTGTGTGTGTGTGTGTGTGTGTGTGTGTGTTAGAAACATGTTCCCAGAATGCCCTGGGATTACTCCCCCACCCCCAGAACAGAAGACCTGAAGAAAGACAGCTCAGAGCTACAGAGGCGGAGCAAGTTGTAGGAAGCCAGCCTTCTGGGGGAGGGGGTCTCCACACCTATTCCAGGAAGGTAGCAGGCATAGCCATTTTGGGATCTGTTCCTTGAGAACAGCATAAGATTATGCAGGAAGGGGACCGTCAACTCCCAGGCAGATGTGTGCACTAGATGAAAGATAGAGGGACATCCACCCATGGCCCTCCTGCCTCCCTTCACCCTACTGCTCCCAGCACAAACATGCTTCAGAAACGTCCTCACCTGGAAAGGTGGAGAAGGCAGAGAAGGATGGGTGAGTTTGTGGAGCAAAGGAGAATGAATCAATGCCTATAGTCACTCACCAGGTGTCTATACTAAACCCTGTGTCTCTCACTGGCCTCCATACCTGCCTGCCTAATGCAGCAGCTGGGGGGCTAGCTCAAGATGATCCTGTCCACATGCTCTTTCTGCTCTCCAAGACAGTGGAGCAGCAGAGACAGAGAGGCAGGCAAACAGGGCTCAGAGGCACCAACAGTAAGCAATGAAGACAGATGAGACCACATGACATCTTAGAACCGCTCACTCATACACCAGTAACTGGGTGTATTGGGGTCCCTGGGAACTGCGTGCATTCCAAGGAGGGTGATGGGCTTGATGGGACCATGTGGCACCACCTCTGAGCAGCTCACAGTCACCTAAGGATCTACCTTCATGAGTGAGTCAATCTTCACCCAAAATGGCACAGCCTCCCAGCATTACAGACGTGCTAGGGGCTGAGAGAGGCTATGTGCCTTCAGAATAAAGCTCCCACTGCTAGGGTTGGAAGCACACAGGGTTTGTCACACTAGAGGGGGCTCTGTGGAGTGGTCCATGGAGTTCTCTACAAAATGATGTTTGCAGAGTAATCCAGGGGTTCAGTGTACAACAGGGCACTGAGTTGAGGGGGGTCTGCGGTGTTTTTACATGAGTGAGTGTGGACTGGTAGTACACACAGATGGTTGTTTTTTTCTTTTAAGCCAGGCAGTTCCCTTCTGTGATGAGTGAAATGACCTCCCCTGACTCCCAAGCCCTCCTCTCCACAGGGAACCTTCCTGGATGGGAGATAGCCCACCTGGCCCAGCCCTGGTCCTTCTTGCCTTGGCATCCTACAGGGAGCACTTGTGGGGACTCAGTGGTTCCCAACTTTGTTCAGTCAGAGGGGGTTAGGAGGGAGGAAGGGAGAGGAAAGATCTGAGGAAAGCTTTTGCTTTCATATCGAAGTCTGACCTCACTGGCCTGGGGGTTGGGGGTGGGGGTGGTCAACACAACTAACATCAAAGAATGCTTGATGCTGACTTTTTTTTCCCCAAGCAATCAAAGCAACATACAGTAAAAGCCTCAGACAAGTGTTGGTGACAGCTGCCAAGACAAGAAATGGGGCTGTGAGGAGTCAGGGCCTCACCTTCAGCCAGCTCTGCCTCTGCTCACCAAACAAGGAGAATCCAGCCAGAGCCAGCAGGGCTGGAGGGCATCCAGTTGTGCCCTCAGAAGACCTGTGTCCCTGTGGAAGAGGCTTTGGGTTCCAACAGTTTCAAGAAAAGATGGGGAGAAAGAACAGGGAGTCTGGGGTGGAAGTCACTACGTCCTCTTTACAAAGAAAGTGAGTTTTGTTGGGGAACTCTGTAAGTCACCCCGTTTCTTCAGAGAAACTAGCCACCATCACTCATGTCATCCACACGGGCACATGGGTCGAAAACTTCATCCCAACTTCAAGAAAAGCCATCCTGAAGCTTGCCAATGGTGGTGCATGCCTTTAATCCCAGAACTCAGGAGGCAGAAGCAGGCAGACGGCTGCATTTAAAACCAGCTTGGTCTAAAGAGCAAGTTCTAAGACAGTCAGAGCTACACAGACAACCCCTATCTCAAAGCAAAACAAACAAACAAACAAAAAACCCAACAACAACAAAAACAGAAACAAAAATGAGCCATCCTTCTTACCTTGCAACTACAATAGAGTCCTCCCAGTTATCAGACCTCCATCCCCTACCTACAGCTAAATTCCACGCCCACCTCTGCCTTCCTCTCTCTAACCATCCACTGATAAAATAGAGGAGCCTCGCCCAGCCACGTGTTATCAGAGAGCAATAGCAGCAGATGGGGAGTCACAGGCAAGGGTACCAAAAGGTGACTGTGGCTGGCCTTTGTCTGTTTCTCTGAGCGGTGGGAGACTCCTGGAGGCCTGCCCAGCTTAGGAAGATGTTCAGCCAGGCACTGTTCAGCTGGGACACCTGTTTCTCCTCTCCTGTTGGTCTTGCCACTGCCATTGGCTAAAGGCTCACTCATCTGAGGCTATTTTCTGCCCTGGGGCTAAGACATAACCAGTGACTTACAGGAAGTCTGTAAATATGCACCAGCCTAGAGTGGTCCCAAAGGGCCGGGCAGAGCAATAAAGAGGCCGATTTGTTTTCATCTGAGAAATGCTGAAACTTAATCTCTAAGCAAGCTGACCCTGCAGTGGCAGCAGCTCCCGCCTACAACAGAATTAGCCACCAGCCCTCCTCCCCTTCTAGCAGACTCCCAAGCTACCCCTCTGGGGCTGGTAATGGGAGGGGACAAGAGGAACCACAGCTGTGACTCCAGCTTGCCCAGGCTGGCCTCTCCCTCCCTGCCCCTGGTTTGTAAGGGTCTCCAGGATGCAGGCAAGCACAGCAGTCCTTTGACAGGGCAGGTTTGCTGTTTGAACTCAGGTCCTGGAGTTTTCAACATCAAAGCTGCATGGGAAGGAAGGGAGGGTCCTCCAGACTTCTAGTCATGTGAAGAGATGGGGAGAAGTGCCTGGATGATGAACAGTGGAGACCAAAACTCAGGCTCTGCCCCTCATCTGGCTGTGCAAACACTGGTAGGGAACCTCAATCTCTCTATGCTTGATGCTTCATCTATGTAACAGAGGCAAAACTACCTGGCTCACAGGAAAGTGGGCAAAGGCAGTCTTGGCTGTACTACAGTATCTTACCCGGGAGGGGCACACCGAGGGATGGGAGCAGATTGCCTTCTGGCAGCAAGTGTCTATTAGCACAGGCCCTGAGGAGGCCAACCCATCAGTGCCTGACACTCTGAGAGAGGTGTCCTATGAGTTGCACAAATAAAAACAGAATATCCCAAGATGAGCCATAATAGCATTTTCTAGAAACAGAAAAGGCGGAGTGGAAATAACCTAAAAGACCTGTTACATAAATACAGGTTTTAAAGAAAATACTAACGAATAAAATACGGCACATAGGTATGGTGGGATATTACGTAGCTTTAAAAAAAAAAAAAAAAAAAAAAGAGGCGCCTCTTTATGTGCTATTTGGAAAGATCTTCTTCATCTACCATTTGCTGGGCAAAAGTCATTATAATCCTCACAATGGCTACTACACCCAAGTGACCTGGCCTTCATTACATGGGACCTTTCTCCTATCACAGCCTCCATTTCCACACTGCACCCCACCCCTCAATCGTTTCCAAGCATCCTGGCTCTTGCCCCAGGACCTCTGCACTTGCTCTCCCCACTACTCAGAATGTTCTTTCCCAGTTATATACCTAGGCAGCTCAACCCTCTTCAAGTCTTTGCTGTCTCCTCAGTGGGACCCAGGTTGGTAATCCCTGGTTTTGAAATTTTCAATCGCCATGCCGGCTGCCTATCCTAATCGGCCGTTCAAGAGCAGAGCTCAAGTTTCTCTTGTCTCATAACATACTCAGATACGTTCTTATCCTGTGCCTTTAATTCTGTATGTGTGCACGTATGCATGTGTGCATCCATGTGTGCAGGCATGTGGAGGTCAGGGGACAATCTGGGATGTTGGCCCGTAGGCTCTGTTTACTTGGGGGGGGGGTCTAGTGTTGTTGATTACTTGTTTGTTTTGTTTTGTTTTTGAGACTCATCAAGTAGGCTGAGCTGGCTAGCAAGCAAGCCTCAGGGATCCTCCTGAGCTGACTAGCAAGCAAGCCTCAGGGATCCTCCTATCTCTGCCTCGACATGCTAGGACAACAAACACATGCCACCATCATGGCGGACATGTACATGGGTCCTGGGAACCAAATGCAGATCCTCAAGGGTTACGCAAGCCTTTGGCCAATTGAGTCACCGCCTCAACGTCTATTTTTTTTTTAAACCATCTGCCTTCTTCCACCAAAACAGAAACCCTGGAGTCTTGTTTCCTTCACACAGCCCTGTCCTCAGCATCTGGGAAACCAAGGGGCTGACATTTCATAGGCATTCGACAAATACTTAGGGAGTAAAGGGGCAAGGTGACTGAGGAACCCAGGGGCCAAACACCACAAGCAATCTGTGCCCACCCCTCTCCCACTCAGCCCAATGGGCTCAAGGACTTGACCGGAGCAGTCCAAATCCCCATGCTCCTACCATCCAGGCCTGGCCTGCCTAGGGACCACCCCTCCTGAGACTGGGCCCTCCCCTCCGCAAGACACTGGAGGCACTTCCATATTCTTGGTAGAGCCAGTCTGTTGCTGACGCCCAAAAGCTTCACAGGGCTTTGGGAGGTCTGGCAGGGAGGGGTGTGGAAAGGAAAGGGACTCAGAAGAGATAAATCACCCATGGGCATCCTGGGAAGCGGAGGGAGGGATGGCATCCAGGAAAAGGACTGATCCTCTGCCAGGCCTAGATCCCTTGAAACAATTTGCTTAAAACAGACCCCAAACTGTCAGTGGGACAGAAAGCAGGACTGCCCCTGGCCCCTGCTCCCCCCAAATCCCCTTCCATCCCCGCCCCACCTCAGGGTGGAGTTCCGAGGCAGGAAGGGCAGGGCTTTGCAGCATGAAAGGCCCCAAGGAGGACCCCAGCACAGAGAAGCTCCTTCATGAAGCTGCTGAGATGGGGAGAAGTGCCCAGAGCAGGACAGGACGGTCAGCTGCAGGCAGGAGGGCACTCCATATCTGGCCTCAGTGCAGCCCCAAGGGAACATTCAGGATAGAGAGAGAGGAAGGGCACCCTC
Organism: Acomys russatus; assembly: GCF_903995435.1. NCBI lineage: Eukaryota > Metazoa > Chordata > Mammalia > Rodentia > Muridae > Acomys > Acomys russatus. The sequence goes on along the minus strand of NC_067148.1, from coordinate 27,765,266 downwards.
CCCACTGAGCGGCTGGATTCAAAGGCAGACTGAAGCCCCTCCTGCAGGTCAAGGCCACTAGAGCTGGGTAGTAACAGCCACCACTGCCCAGGGAAACCTGAGGGCCCAGAGCCATAGGACTGTAGGTGCTGTTTGATTGTTAGATGGAGTCTACCAGTCAAGAGGCCAGGGCAGGCTCTGCTGTGTCTCTTCCTCTCCTAGAAATGGGGTCTCTGAAAAACTGAAAACAAAAGGGGGAAAGCCTTCCTCCCCCATACCTTCAACAGCAGGGAGGCAATGAGAACCAGGCCCAGGCATGGCTGAGGGACTCCAGCAAACAGGGACTCACCCTCAGCAGCACAGGCCTCTGGACCCGCCCCCTTGTTCTAGTACCCTTACCTCCCACACATCTATGGAGCATCCACCAAACACCCAGCCTTCAGGATAGCCGGGCTGATGTGATTGCTTTTAACTTCTATTTCTAAAAAGGTTTTCTTCCTGCTTCAGCTGCCACGCCTTGGCCTTGAGTGCTTTTCCTAGCCTTAGCTTTATAGACTTTGACCAGTATCCCTGCCTTTTAAATCTGAGAAATGATTCCATTCATTGCTAGGACCCAGGCACAAGCTGTCCCTTTAAAGCCAGCTGCTTTGAGTCAGAAGTTAGCACCTGGTCAGGACCCTTCCCCACTTGGTTGTATGTCAGGGTAGCTAGGAAACTTATGTGACACCCCTATTCCTATCCCAAAGCATCACAGGCATCGCTTTCCAACCCTTAGGACTAACTTGGTGTCCACCACTTATAGTAAGTGATTGATTAAGAATTGGGAGAAAAGAGGCAGGGAAAGGAGGGAGGGATGGCAGAATTGAAGGAGGAGAAGGCAGAAGGAAGGATGGAGCAGGGGAGGATGGTGGGTCAGAAAAGCATGCCATCCATGGGAGCTTAAATTCCATTTCTTGAGTACAACTGGAGACGGTACCCTGGGCTGGGGCCGGCTAACTTTCATTGATTCATCTCTAGGTCTGGAGTAGAGAAAGGGGAGTGGGATCTGAGGGGACAGAGTAAATGTTCCTTGTCCCCAAGCTCCATCTGGGCACTGGGCTGCTGGCAGCAAGCTTGGCACCACTCAGAGTATGGCTCCAGTCTTCCACCTCCACCCGATGGCAGAGATTGGGAGACCAAAGACTCATTCAGCAGGGGAAGGGATCGGTTTACCACGTGCTCTGGACACAGACTGCTGCCCAAGCCTACCAGCAGCAGTGCAGGGCAGGCCAGCCAAGGGACCAAGGGCATCGGGACAGCCCCAGCCCACGGAGAGCTATGCTAGGCAGGTGGCTGGCAGATGCTGGGTCATGGGGGTTGTGCCTTCTAACCACAAGGTCACACTAACTTTCTGTTTGAATCCACTGATTGGCCCAGCATATTAAAGAAGACTCCTCCTTTGAGGAGGATGGAGGAGGAACCCAGCATCCTCCCAGCAGCCATTCCATGCATATGCATGTCAACGTCACTACAGATATCCCACACTGAGACCCAACCCTCATGCCTTAGTGTCTCTCTGGCCAATGGAGCCTGGGAAGACAAGGTCAGTCTCCCTGCTGTGGTTGTTCAGAAATCTTACAAGGTGGCTCACTCAGACCTATCCTACTCAGTCTAGGTCCATCCCACAGACATATCAAGGATAGAGGTATCCATCAACAGCTTTGAACTCCCTTCTCCTACCTACCTTGAGGTCATAGCCCAGAAAAGCTGGCCTCCCCAGTATCCAGTGAAGATTTCCTAGCACAATCCAGCTTGAGAGCCCAGTCTGGTGGTGCAGCACTTGGGAGGCTAAGGTAGGGTACCTCTGCCTCACACTAGCCTGGGTGTTATAGTTGGAATCTCAAATGTCCCCGTATTCTCATGTCTTGAACATCTGGTTCCCAGCTTGTGGGGCTACTTTGAAGGCATTTAGCAACAGGACATGTCCGGGAAGCCGGCTGCTAGAGGTGGGTTTTTGGAAGTGATGCCACCCCTGGATCTAGCAGTCTCAGCCTCTGGCTCCATCACCATGCATGGCTCCTCTCCCACTCCACACTCTTCTCCAGTCCTGCTGCCATGGACCAGCCATTTTCCAACCACGCCTTCCTCATCATGATGGATGGATGAAACCATCAGCTAAAAAATCCTTCCTTCTATAAGCTCTTTCTGTCAGGTTAGCCTGGGCAACATAATCAGTGTTAAGGTAACCTAAGCCACCTATAGGGACTTTCACTCAAAAACAAACACAAAACCAGCCAGCTTGAGGGCTGAACCACAGGCACTCAACACACATTCTGGAAAACTCATTCCCTAAGGAAGCCTGGGCATGCAGGTGGCAGAACTACCACTCAGACCCTCAGGCTCACCCCTTGCATTTTCTGGGGTCATGGGAAATCGGTCCCTCAAAAGTGTGTTCTGCATCTCAATAAGAAGTTTTAGGAAGCAAGATTTGCAGATACCTTGACAGGGTGTCCAGGGCCCAATTCTCAGGGTACACATCTCTCCCTCTGCCACACTGCAGTGATCCAGGAGACTCCTACTCCCCGGATACCCGACTCCTGTGCTCAACCCACACACCTCTCAGGGCTTAAGAGAAGAACATAGAAGACACAGAATCTTGGAGGTATAGCTTCCTCTGCTCTGTGCTGCTGCTCCAAGCTGGATGGGCAAAAGTTGCTGGTGGGCAGGAGTAACAGGCCTGGTGGCATGCACTGACCACCTGAGCCCCAGATGCTGAGGCCAGACTAGCCAAGGGTCTCCTATGGTACAATGTTGAGGTGGCCTGGGCTGCCTCGGATCCTACCCCAGGGGATCACCTGAGAGGAGGAGACCCTGGTGGGAGAGGCTGGAAGGGGAAGAAGCACCAGGTCATAGAAGGGGCCATGAGTATTTGAAGGAATTGGTCTCCTACCAAGAAGGAGTGGAGCACATGGGCTACAAACAGCCAGAAAAGCTGCCAGGCTGCAGAAGTTTCCCAGATCTAGCAATAAGGAACTCAGGAATCACAAATCCGCAGACCTCCAACTCTACAGGTGATTTGCCCAACCTAACAATGGTGCCAGGAAAGCAAGAAAGTTCTGGAATGTTCATAATGTCCTCTCTTCTGACCTTGAGATGTTCAAGTTAGTATTCCTTGAAAACAGTAAACCTTCTATGTTCTGTAGCACACATATATGCACACAAACACATGTACATATGTGTACACACACACACACACACACACACACACACACACACACACACACACACACAGTGATGGCCAGGCAGGAGCTGACAAAGCAAGGAGCCAACTCTGATTTGAAGACTGAATTCACTAGCACTTTAGCATCACACCAGAGTAACCAGAGAAGAGATGGGACTCGCCTTATCATCGTGGGGAATGCAGGGCAGAGCAAAGGGGCACAGGTGAACATAACAAGTGGCTTTATGATCACTTCTTACATGTTCCAGCCAGATCTACAGGTAACAATGTAGACAGTGCTCAGCCAGTGCTGCTGGGAGAGGGGGTTAACCAAAAACACCCAGCACCCAGACTGTGCTATGACTGTCACAGTCACTATCACCATCACCACCCCCATCATCATTATCACCACCACCACCACCACCACCACCACCATCATCATCATCACCACCACCACCACCACCACCATCATCATCCCACCACTACCACCATCATCACCACACCACTACCACCACCACCACCACCATCATCATCATCCCACCACTACCACCATCATCACCACACCACACCACCACCACCACCCCCATCATCATCATCATCACTACCACCACCACCACCATCATCATCCCACCACCACCACCATCATCACCACCACCACCACCACCACCATCGTCACCACCACCACCACCACCATCATCACCATCATCATCTCACCACCACCACCATCATCATCACCACCACCATCATCAACATCCCATCACCATCATCATCATCACCATCACCACCACCACTGTCATCATCATCACCAGCAGCAGCACCAGCACCAGCAGCAATATGGTTTAGAGGCTCCATTAAGAATCCAGTCCCCCTGGCTGTACAGTGGTGGTGCACACCTTTAAAGCAGCACTTGGGAGGCAGAGGCAAGCGGATCTCTGTGAGCTCAAGGCCAGCCTGGTCTACAAAGTGGGTTCTAGGACAGCCAGGGCTACACAGAGAACCCCTGTCTCCTGATGGTGGAGTCAAGTGTTGTGAGTAAGACTGAGTGGGTCAGAGCCCAGATGTACATGGTTCCAGAGAGTAGAGGGATGGGCCTCTGAAGAGGGCAGGAGTCATGCAAGCCCATCTTTGTCTGGTCTACTCCAGCACTGTCACCACAGACACAGACCCTGCCAACATAGCGAACACTGAACTTCCACCATTGACCCTCCCTGACTCTGAACACCGCCTCGAGGTGGAAAGTCCTGCTACATTGCCTATTTTACAGACAGGGTCTCAGAGAGGCACAACGGCTTCGCCAAGGATCACAGGTCATGCACCGACCATCTGACTCTTGGCATCACAACTATGCTGGCTGACATAAGCACTCTACCTTTTCTTTACTTCTGGGGCTCAAGAGCTGAGAAGGCAGGACCATCTCAGCCTCTCCTAAATCCCCAAAGGAAATACTGGTTGAGCTCAAAATAAGAAATGCTGTCTATTCCTACATCCTGCTTCTATAGGGACTAAAACTGAAGACCCACAGGAAGGGACTGCCATGGATGCCCAGAACCCAAGTCTCAGGCCTCCTAGACCAGGTTGGCCCAGATCTTCCTCTCCATCTCTCTGTGTCCTCTGGGCCTCTCTCCTCATTTGCTGCCTATTTGCAGTATCTTTCCCTTTCCCCATCCTCCCCTATCTCAGAAGAAGAAGAAGAAGGAGGAGGAGGAGGAGGAGGAGGAGGAGGAGGAGGAGGAGGAGGAAGAGGAGGAAGAGGAGGAGGAGGAGGAGGTGGTGGAGGAGGAGGAGAAGAAGAAGTAGTAGTAGAAGTCAGTCGTCCTTGGACAAGCTGACCTCCATAGTCATCCAGACCAGGGACTCCTGGCTGTGGACAAGGGACTCTTTCCAGCTGAGACAGAAGAACTAAAGGGGATTAGAACTCTCCCCTAAGAAAATACATGGCTCTCCTCAGAGCCCAGAGTGCCTAAAAGCTTGGACATCAAACCTAACCCCTGGCCACCTGCCCTGGCTCAGCTGGGTACCTCACAAGCAAAACCCAGAAGCAGCAGATATCAGCATCCTTGCCACCCCCACTAGGCCTGAGACGAACTTTCTTCTCCCTTCATCTTAGCTTCCACTCTGAGAATCTGCTCCCATCCTCCATTTACCCAGCACCATCCTCACTCCCAACAGCTTTATGGCCAAGGAGTCAGAGAACAGCAAGTGGAGGGCACTGGGACAGCTCGGTTTCCCAGCTCCTCGGCTCCTCAGAAGGAGCAGAGGCAGGCCCCACCCTGCTACTGGAACTTGTTTCAGAGAGTGGTGTCTTGGAATGCTCTGGAAGAATTTTAACAGTGCTCTGTGCAGCATAGGCAAAAAACAAAGCCTTGCCCCTAGCCAAGGGGTGCTGGGACCTGGGCATGGGGCTCAGGACTAGAGCCAAGGAACTAATGGGACTCCTGGAGCCTAAAACTGTGGTGTCAGCCAGGGCCAAGCTGGCAGACTCCACAGCAACTCAAGAGGGAGGTGGAGGCAGCTTTGAGAAGGAGGGCGGCAGGAGCCAGACAGCCCTCACCACAACCCAGGACCCCTCACCTCTCCCCTGTCAGGAACCCAGAGTTGAGACATCCCCTCTGGGCCACAGGCTGCAGAGTGCAGAGGCTACATCAAGAAAGAGTTTGCTACAGCAAAAGGAAGCCACTAAGACAGGTCCTACTCCAGGATGCATATGGTCCCTAGATACAGAGGAGACTAGGATACAGACACACAGAGGGAGATGCTTGCGGACACAGGGCAATGGCAGAGTCTACATGCTGAAGGGGCAGGCCTCAGGGACACCAGCCCTGGTCTCAGAGTCCAGTCTCAGAACCATGAGAGCCCATTTCTGTCACTGAGGCCCACCTGTAGTGCCTTCCTATGGTTACCCAAGACAGCTAAGACAATAAGAACCCCAGGAAGGATCTGAGGTGTCAGGTATGCCTTTCTCCCTGGACAGACCCACTTCCAATATGGGCACTCATCTCTTTCCTCTCATCCTTCACTGTCTCCCGCTTCCAGCCTAAGCACAGACAAACCACATGTTCCCCCACAACTGAAGGGACAAGCAGTCCCTAGTTCCTTCTTTTGACCATTAGGCACAAACATAGCCCTTTTCCTCTGGGAGCCAGGATAGAGGACATCCCACAGGAGGGGCCCAGACAGGGACAGGACTGGACCACAGTACATGTTTAAGGTTAGCCCTGGGGGTCTCCAGGCCCAGCAGGGCTGCAGTCTAGAGGCAGGCAGCAAGGAGCACACAGTCGGAGTGCAGAGCATCTATTTCCTGGCAACTGTCCCAGCCTAGGCTCAGTCAGGCCAGGCAAGGGAAGGGGCAGCAGAGCTCTGATATACCCCTCTATGGGCAGAGGGCCAGCTTCTCTGCCTGCAAATAGGAGTCCCTCTGTCCTGATAAGGCCAGCTGACCTTTTAACTGGCTCAAGGTCCTGTGGGCCCCATCCCCTGCTAGGGAAGTAGATCAGGGGATGAGGACTGCAGAGGCAGCCAGGGCCCTCCCTTGTCTGCCCTACCGGTCCTCTGAACCCACCTGCTACCCCAGGCTTCCCTGTTCAGACCCTGGCCCTCTGCTCTCCTTCCTTCCCTCAGGCTGGCCCCACCTATTCCTTCTGGTCCTGGTCCTTAATTATTCTACCTTTGATTCTCTTGGCACTCCAGAACTCATGAAACATTTTTTACATTTATCAGCGCATTGAATCTGCACCAGGGAGAGAGGGTGAGGCATTAAAAATCCCTTCAAATTGCCAAGTGTTCTTGTTAAAAATGCAAACTTCTCCGAAATGAGAAACAATGGGTCTGGCGGCAGCGCCTCGGGAGACATTCCTTCCCTCCTCATTCCGCCCCACGCCCTGGCCACTCAGCCACTCAGAAGACAAGAACTGGGTGTGGGGGACAAGGACCATAGTGGGAGAAGAAGCCCCACCCCTGAGAAAGTACACAAGGGCAAGCCACCAGCCTTGGAGTGCTGCACATAAGTGCACTCTCATGGACCCCCTGAATTCTAATCTAGCTTCCTTCCTCCAACCTCTCTGACATCTGCTGGTGTTTGTAGCATGGCTTCCATACTAGAACCTGGGCAAGGTTGACAGGGGACAGCAGTCACAAGCCACGTCTTCCCTCCTCAGTGCCACTCCATCGCCAGAGCAAGTCCCAGCTGGCTTTGGTGGGGAGAGGTTGCCACTGGTGTCCTTGAGAGGGCACTGGCTAGGTCTGAGGGGGTAACTCGTGGTCTTGCCTTTCAGAAGATTTCAGTTACCCCAATTTTGAAAACAGACGCAGGAGACCATCCAGTCTATCATCCTGTAGCTGAATCAGAAAACAAACCTAAGGCCAAACCCAAGGGGGGCATCTCAAGGGTACTGGGTTTTGTGCCCTATCCAGCAAACTCATTTTCAGAGGCTCCATCCCTCATCCCTCTTACGTATTCCAAGAGCCAAACAAATACACGGACTGGCCACAGAGCTCTCCAAAGCCACCTGCGGCTGAGCATGGACTATGTTGGTGTTTACAGCTAAGTTAAGTAGGCACGGAAAATGCCCCTGCTCTGCGGCTTTCAGTTTTTCTCTCACATCTTGGAACTCCACACTGAGTCCCCAGACAGTTTTGCTGGATCCTCATGTGAGCTGTTAGACTCCAAATACCTCATCCACATATCCATGCCCTGGCCTCTGGACAGGAGCCTGGAGTTACTTGGAGGGCAGCTTCTAGAGAGACAAAACATGGACTGGTAGCTGCACTTAAAGACACCTCCTCTCTATGGAGACCCCAGAGAAGCAAGGTCACACAGGCCAGGGCTGCCCAGTTCAGGGAAAGCCTGGCAGCCATGGCTCACCTACCTTCCATGCCATCCTCACGATGCCCATTGAAGTTGTCGTAGGAATCCCAGCGGATGAGGGGGTCGGAGGTGTTATAGTCTACAGATACACTGGGCCCATTCTCCAGGTGTTCCATGCCTATAGGGAAGCGGCAAGGGGACAGAGGAAAAGAGATCAGCATCTAAGTGAAACCAAACAGAAAGACAGTGAGCTGCCCCATGGACCATCCCTGAGGAACTCGCTTGTTTTCTTGAATGTCTAGGGGTGGGACAGTGACTTGGGTTGCCTGCAGATCCCGAGAGTCTTGGACCAGGTCATAGGGGCACATCAGGATAGGGCATTGAAAAAGAAGACACACACACACACACACACACACACACACACACACACACACACACACGAGAAAGCAAGAACCCATCCACTGGGTGGCTGCTCCTTTCTCATCTATGGCCCAGAGGCAAGAGCAAGCTTCTGCTGCTCTAGAGACTGGAGAAGGGATAGGGGACAGGCTTGTCTTGAACCACCTATAGGTAGGGACAGCAGGGAAATCACAGCTGGGACATTGAGGGGACACAGACTGGAAAAGGTCATCCCAGGCCTGCCCCTGCCCCCACTTAAGATGCTCCTTACTTCAGACAGACATCTGCAAGAACAGGCCAGTTCTCTTTTACATCCTCAGAGCCAGCACAGAAACTAGTCAGGCCATTCAGGGTAGCCTATTTTCCCGGCTTAGCAGCCCTTTCTTTAGTCTACCCAGAGTCCCTCTGCCTGTAACCTGACTTCATCTCCTCCCATTCTGTTCTCAAATAAGATAAAGAGTAACTGGTCTCCATATTTAGAGTCTAGTGGAATAAAGGTTATTATTAAGCAAGCCTTCAGGTTGAGCATTCCAGTTCATAAACACTCACAATCCACCCAGCACCTCTGAATGTTCTCTGGCTGCCCCTTCAATTTACCAAGGCCTTCGGGTGACCTTAAGGGACCAGGACAGTTTATCAACTCAGCGCCTCACTGTCTGCATTTATTTTTATTATATATAGAAATTCAGGCACTGGATCAGGTTTAGCTGGGAGTCCACGCTGATATCAAGATCCTTTACCTTGGCCTCTTCTAAATCACAGGTAACATCATGTTTGTAGAGCTGACCAGTGGGTGGATGCTGAGAGCGAGGCAGGGTCAGGCGAGGATGCAGGGAAAGGATGCTGAGAGTGATGCAGGGGCAGGTGAAGGTGCAGGGAAAGGATGCTTAGAGTGATATAGGAGGAGGTGAGGATGCAGGGAAGGATACTGAGAGCAAGACAGGAGCTGTGAGGATGAAGGGAAAGATGCTGAGAGCAAGGCAGGGCAGGTGAGGATACAGGGAAAGGATGCTGAGTGTGAGGCAGGGGCAGGTGTGGATGCAGGGAAAGGACTGTAATTTGGTCTATACCTTGAATTTTCTCTGGCCCATAGGAAAAGACAAATTCCACTTTGCCATAGTCAGGAAATCGATCATCTGAAAGAGAAGAAAAGGAGAAAATGGTCCACAGATTCCCAAAGAGAAATACTTCTTTGAGAAAAGAATTCAGTCATATGTGCATACATGGTTAATAATAAAATAGCATGCCTACACTCATCTTTTACATAGAGGAAGTTGTACATGCACAGTGGGAAAAAAACACTTTATTTTTAAGGCCAGGCTTTCATATAGCCCAGGCTGGCCTCAAACTCACTATCTAGCTAAGAATGGACTTCAACTAGTTACCCTCCTCCTGCCTCCACCCTGAGTGTTGAAATTATGGTGACCAAGCCTAGGGCTTCACAAGTATGCTAGGCAAGCATGCTACAGACTGAGCTCCACCCCCAGCCCAGTCTCACATTGACACTTGAGGTCCTGCCCTCACCTGAGTTCTACTTCCTGAGGCAAACACAACCCTTCCAGATCCTGGCTTTTCCATCTGCATTCCATCTGTAAGGCTCTAGACCACAGTCACTATTTGCACTAGTATTCCTAGAACTCAGTTTTAAGAGACACCCCCCACCCCTTGCTTCATAATGCCTCCATAAGATTAAGATGTAGCCAAGCCTGTAGGGCACTGTCTTAATTAGTGATTGATGGGGGAGGAGCCAGCTCGTTGTGGGTGGGGCCATCCCTGAGCAGGTGACCCTGGGTTCTATAAGAATGCAGGCTGAGCAAGCCATGGGAGCAAGTCAATAAGCAGCACTCCTCCATGGCTTCTGCATCAGCTCCTGCCTCCAGGTTCCTGTCCTGCTTGAGTTCCTTTCTGTCTTGACTGTTTGAAGATGAACTGTGATGGGGAAGCATAAGATAAATAAATTCCCCCAACCCAAGTTGCCTCCAACCCCAAGTTGGTCACCATGTTTTATCACAGCAGTAGTAAGGCTGACTAGGACAGACGCTGCAGAGCTTCTGTTTGTTGGCCTGATGATTCTCAATGGTTCTCCAGACTCACACCATGCAAGAAGAGAACTAAGATCTCCTTTCCTCTGTCTCCTCAGCCCCCTCTTGATTTTTGTCAGCTTCACCTTCATCCCCTCAAGACTGAGTATAATCTGTCCTGAAGCTCACAGCACCTCCCTTGGTGGTCCTCCTGGCTTGGATACAAAGAGCTCTCACAGAACATCCTTCTCACTCCATGCGTCAGCGTACACAGGAGATCCACCCCTCCTCTCAGCTGGCCCCTCCATATCTTCTGCCTGAGCCTAGGCTGGTCTGGGTCACCAACCACTGCTTATAGGAAAAGGTTTCCACAAAGATCACATGTGTTCTGTGTGTGTGTGTTCATCTCTATGCATGTCATTTCACACCTGTTTGTGTGCTTTTTAAGACGAGGTTTCTCTGTGTAGCCCTGGCTGTCCTGGATTCTCTTTGTAGACCAGGCTGGCCTTGAACTCACAGAGATCTGACTGCCTCTGCATCTCGAATGATGGGATTAAAGGTGTGTACCACCACACCTGGCCTGAGACTATGGATTCTCAAAGGTAGGGTTTAACTATTTTCTCTTTGCATCTCCAGGATCTAGAATATGTCTGCCATGCTTTATCACATAAATGATGCTTGGTGCATAGGTGGGTAGGTGGGCAGGTGAGTGGGTTTACTGATGGGTGAATAGTGAATGTGTGTGTGGATGGATGCATGCATGCATGAGCAAATGAGTGACTGGGCTGATGGATGGATTGGCAGCCAGATCAACAGGTAGATAACAGAACAAATATGCAGGTGGGTAGACAAAAGAGATGATGTGTTAATAATAGGTAATTAAGGGAATAAATGTGCAAATGGATACATACGTGAATCCAGACACATGTTTGTGTGTGTGCATGTGCCTGCACGCACACATTCCAGGTCTGAGGGTGATTTAGATAGAACCTTAAGTGAACAGAAGAGACCCCAGCCTACCCTGCAAGTCCCACAAACCTCCCTCCTTTTTGCCACCATGCCTACTTCCATGCACCCCTCCTGAGGGGGTGCTTGGTTCCTGCCTCAGCTGCCCCCCCATGACATTTTAGCGCTATCCTGAGCACTTAATCCTGAGCCCGGTATTGAGACACCTGCAAAAGCTAGATAACCGACTCCCACTGGTCACGTGGGGCAAGGGGGTAGGACGAGAAGGGGACAAGTGGGAACAAGCACTAGAGAAAGGTGGGAGGCACAAAACAGCCCAGAAGTGCATGGAGTTCAGGAATGGGCTTGAGAGGAATTGATCTTGATCTCTATACAACCTGAATTCCTAGACCTTGCCAACCTCAACCCTGTCCTGTCACAGTTCTCCTTCAGTTTCCTCACGCTGTCGTCCCTGAGACTTGACAAACCATGTGACTCAGAGAAGATGCCCCCCCCCTCGCATCCACCACATCATCTCACACTGGGCTTCTCTCCTGCTACAAGAGCCCCATCCTGCGCCCCTCCCCAACTCTGTCAGGGAGCCTACCTTTGAAGGCCTCATCCAGGTCTTCCTTCCCAAAAACAACCCCCAAGTCATGGATGGCGCAGGTGTGGAACTGCACGCGAAAGATGACATCTCGAGCCGGGCTCCGGAACTTCTTGTGATAACACTTCAGCTGGGTGGGAAGAGGGGATCGTCAAGTCTCAGGGAGCCTCCTGACTGGCTCCGTTGGCTGAGTCTCAAGGCTCACCCAAACCCAGAAGAGAGAGGTCATCGATACCAAAACATATCTTATAGCTCTTTGGGAAACTTCCAGAACAGAAGAAGAGGGGAACAGTCTGGAGCTGTGGGTACTGTCTCCCAGGTGTGCCTGCAGCCAGGTGGGCATGCAAAAAGGAAGGGTGTCCTTCAATTATGGCAAGCAGATTGAGTGTAGGATTGGGTGTGTCTTGTCACCAGTTTAGAGCTAGAAGGTCCACAGTTCACACTGAGTGGGAAGTTCTTGGAGATGTCCCAGAGCAAAAGATAAGGCTAGGTAAAGAATACCGGCTCCAAAAGAGGAGGTTAGACCAAGACAGTGTCAGGCTGGGAGCGCTATGGCAACCCAGCTCTAAACCCAATGGCCTTCATGGGAGTAGTTCTGTGCCCCACGTCCCCAGGGTGGGGTGGGAGCAGGACAAGAGAAGGGACCCCTGAAGAGGAGGGTGGAGCTCACCAAGATGTCTCCCTTTAGGAGCAGCCCTGGTTCGATGGTGATACAGATGCTGGCCTGGCTGTCTCCAGGGATATTGCTAAGGGAGAGAGGTGATGATGGAGAGCGCTGCTGAGGAAGCAGGCTCAGCTCTCCCTTCTTCCTCCCAGACCCCTGTCCTCACTCAGAGACTACTTACTAGATGCCAGATGTGTACACAGGTTGCATGGCTTGGTAGATACGAAGAAACGGCCGGCACCCTGTTAGAGAGGGGAAGGGATGAGGTAAGAAGCAGAAATGGTTGAAGGAGGGCGGTGAGGGACATAAGAGGGGCAAGGAGGAGAAGAGGGAAAGAAAAAGATGGAAACAAGACCAGGAAGAAAGACTAACTTCATTTCTCAGAAATTTTAAGTAGACAAAAACATCGCCTCCTCTAGTGTCTTCTGCCACTAGGCATGACCAGGTGTCAACCCGACATTGCAGAGGAGCAGTGTTGAGCCCACTGAGCTCTGGTGACAGCCCCACGCAAGCCTAGAGGACACTACAGCACAAAGTATGGCGGACCACCCAAGGCCACCAAGAAGGAAACAGAGGCTGGGGGGAAGGGATGGGGTAGGTACCTCCTTTCGACTCAAAGTTGGGGATGCCGTGCATGATCACATGATGCAGAAACAAAGGCTTGTTGTTCATTTTGATGGAGCCGGAGAGTAGGCCGCTGAAGTAGTGTACATACCTGCACAGGAATACAGTAGCATCAGGGAAGGGCCTGGGTAGTCCTCTATCCACCCACCCACCAACCCATCCACACATCCACCCACCCACTTATCCATTCACACACACGCGCACACGCACGCACGCACACGCGCGCACGCATCTATCCATCCACGCATCCCCCTATCCATCCACCCATCCATGCGCACGTTTCTCTATCCCTCTATCCATTCATTCTTTCTTCACGAATGCCACCCTAGGCTGCCCTCTGCCCCCACTCGCAAGACACACGCGCCCACCGAGGCCACATGGCAGCTGAGTTTTCTCAGCCAAGGGCACGCTTCCAAACTTGCTGAGCCACAGGAGGAAAAGAACAAGAGACCTGAAAATTGCAGAGCATAGAGCCCACTTGGCGTTCTCTAGCACCCCCTGGTGGTGAACATGAGCCTCTCTTGCCAGCCTCATTCCCAGAGCAGGCATCCACAGCCATCCAGACAAAAAGCCTGACTGGGCCAAATTCAGTTTATGACTATTCTCACTACAAGCTTACACTTTTGGACCTGATTAATATTCATATATATTCTCTCTCTCTCTCTCTCTCTCTCTCTCTCTCTCTCTCTCTCTCTCTCTCTCTCTCTCTCTCTCTCTCTCTTTCTCTCTCTCTCTCTCTCTCATACACATACACACTTCTGGATAAATGTATGGAGTTTTTTTATTAACCTCTTCACTTGGGACCTGGGTTATTAATTTCCAGTAAGTGTCCTAACTCTAGGTTTGTTTGTAGTTGGGTTTTTAGTTTGTTTTTGTGTGTGTGTGTGTGTGTGTGTGTGTGTGTGTGTGTGTGTGTTTGTTTTTGTTTTGTTTATGTTTGTGGTGTGGTGTGTGTGTGTGTGTGTGTGTGTGTGTGTGTGTGTGTGTGTGTGTGTGTGAGATGCGAGGGATTGGACCCAGGGTCTCCTGCATGCTAAGGACTGAACAGACTGGGCTACACAAGCAGCCCAGTTCTTCTAATAAAGGTCTTGCTGGTAGAACGGAAGGACCGAGCCATCTCCTTTCTTTCCAAAGAGGGAAAAACAGATCCATAAAAAGTTGTGACACAGAGGAAGATCACACACATCAGGAGATGGGAGAGATAAGGAGAGAAGCCTTGACATCAATACATCTCCCAAACCACGGGTCAGTCCTCTGGTACTGAGTGGTTGACATTTCCTCCTTTTCTGATTTGCTAGAGAACCAGGTTGAACCAAACAAACCAATCAAATGCAGCCCGGAATTCTACAGGAGCCAATAGCTCCACAGGAGGGCAAGGCTCTAATTATGACACCAAGAGACCTCCCCCAACCTCCATCTCTTGGCCCCTTGGCCCTCTTCCAGTTCTGGTCCCTGAGCCTGGGTGGGGCCATCTCAGCCTCCCATAGCAAGATAATCTGATGGGCATTGCCAGCTCCTATTCAGGGCCCTGCCCAGCCCCCCTGGCCCGTTACTCAAACCGGAAACCTGGAATGGCAGGTTCCCATCAGATCTCCTGACCAGGCCAACAGGATGTGTCTGTGTTGTGGGGACAATGAGTCCGGGGGGGGGGGGACAATGAGTGGGTGAGCTACAGGCAAAGCCCCTCCCAATCACTCCTTGCTCTTCTCTCCCCAGCTGCCAGGCTCCCTGTAAGCAACACTGACAAGGAAGCAGAGGGAAAGTGGCAGTGAATGTTCCGGAAACCAACGGCTGCACTTTCTTGTGTGTGTAGAGAGGGTGGCCTGCGCCCAACAAATACAGTGGCCCCTAGGATCTGTGAGAAGACACAGATAAACACACAGAGACAAATTCCCATGACAACTGGATCACACGGAGGCATATAAGGAACACCTTGGACTTCTCTCTTTCTCATTAAGGGGGCCTAGGTCTCTGCTGATCAGCATCACAGGGACTGTTGGGCTCACCTTCTCCAAGACACAGTGGAACATAGTAATGGCCCACATCCCTATTACTAAATAGACTGTAACCCTCAGGGTCAAAGGTGACTGAGACCAAACTGTCACGTGTGCATGCCAGACCCCCCGGGAGCTGGTGCTCGGTTTGCCATGCCTTTTCCTAAGAAAGAGTCTCAGAACTCTCAGAAGCTGATGGCTTCTAGGAGGCCAGGAGTCAGTGAGGGTATGCTGCTGGAAGGTGCTTGGCTCCTGGGTACCTGGCCAGTACTCATGCACTTTTATTTGGGCTCCCAACTACAATGGCCATGACAGCTCCCTTGCAGTGACTGCAGCTCCTATACAGAAAAGCAAGGTGGGGACGTGGGTGTGTGTTGAGGAAAGGCCCTTGGAATCTACAGCTAAGTTCCCAGGGGCTACAGAAGCTATGGGGGCCTTTAGCCTCCAGCCTTCCTGCCTGCTCTGCCCAGACTCCCTACCCCTGGCTTGGAGCCCCCACTTTCACTCTGCCTGCTCAGACCTTAGCCCTGGTATGCGTCACTTTGAACCAGTCCCGTGCCCGCCCAGCCCTCTATCAGCCATGGTTTGATACACCTGTTGGCATCTGCAGCTGTCTCTTGTTTGTAAGCATGCAGTTTGTTCACAAGAAGCTTGTCTGCACATGTCTAGGTGTGACATATTTAGTGCCCTGTCCTTGGTGTGAGAATGAGGCTGAGCCAGCACAGGCAGCAGATAGCAGGCCCATAACTCATAGCTGCACCAGAATTCCTACTCTCTGGGCCTCCAGCCTAGGCTTGGTCTCGCCATGACTGCAGCCTCCCCGTGACCAGTTGAGCCTGATGCTGCCCTTGGTCCCCTATGGGTCAAACATCATTGAATCAGGTGTCATCCATGGGCAGACCCCTGCAAGGTAGCAGGTAGCATTACCAGGTATCTGGGGAGGTACCAGACACCCCCAGCTTCCCAGCCCTGCACCTACATTCTAGCTCAGCCACCACTCCCTGGGGCCCCTGGCTCTGTCTCCATTCTGATCTCGGGCTTCTCATTTGTAAAAGAAGGGTGCCCCTGGTCATCATCACTGTCCCAGTTAGGGCTTCAAAGTTACCTCCACCCAGAGACTCCGGGCAGTCTCCAGGAAAACAGCCAGTTCCCTCCATCACTCTCAATGCTGTAGCCCTCCCCAAACTTGAGTCTTCTCTCTCTCCCCCCTCCCTTCTCTCTCTTCCTTTTCTTTTCCATCCTCTACTCCATCTCCTCTGCCTCCTTTTCCTCTTCTCTCTCTACTCTGTCCCCTCTCATTCTCTCTCTCTCTCTCTCTCTCTCTCTCTCTCTCTCTCTCTCTCTCTCTCTCTCTCTGTATTCACCCCACCCCCACCTTTCCTCGCTTCCTAGCTGGCATTTTTCTCTTTTTTTGGATAGTCACTTATTTAGTGACTCTGCTCTCAACCGAACCACAACTCCCTTGGGAAAAGAAAGGCACTCTGCTCTGTTAGCCTGGATGTCCCAATACCCACTGCTACAACAGGGTTCCTCAACTTTGGCGATAAATGACTCCATCCGGTCCAGCTTCCTGTCTGGGCTATTACTGACACTCCAGTAAGAGCATGTGGCTGGGGTCCTTAGCAAAATATTATAAGTTCTCCAAGAGAAGTTGTCCCTTACAGTGCTATCTATGACCTCCAAATGAGAGGTATTAGGGACATCAGTGTCATGTGTACTCATCTACACGCTGGAGTGACCCTGCCTCCGAAGCCAAGGACAGCATGCGTCTTCTTTGCATCTGGCTCCCTATGGCCATGACACAACAAACTGTTTTCTGTTAGAGGCCTCAGAAGCCACCTGACACCCCAACCTGTAGGTACCACCACACCGTGCCACTACAAGCTGAATGCCTGTGCGTGGCACCCACACCCTCAGTTTAGCAGATGTCCACAAGGCCAGCATCCACCACAGGGAGTGCATGCTGGGGTGGGGGGTGTCCACGCACCCACCTCCTCTGGGATGGCTGGCCGATCGGCACAATCTTGTCCTCATAGAATCTCTTCATTGCAAACCGGTCCAGAGCCTGGTCAGCACTGTGGGGAGAAACAAGACGGTCAGAGAAGCCCTGCACCTACATTCTAGCTACAAGAGGCCCACACCCAAGGGCCTCTTGTCCCATCTCTCAAGCTCCTCTAGGCTTGCACAGCCCTCCAGCCAACCCTGGTTGCCGTGGAAACACAAAGCCCTCCTCCAGACATGCCGCACTGAGAAGCCTTCAGGAAGAGCATGCTCCAGCCTCTCCAATCCACATGGCAGAGGGCTCAGCCAGGGGCTCTCCAGCCCAGCAGCCTGGGCGCCCATCTCTAAACTGCTACTAATTGGCTCCTGAAACATAATCCTTCCCATAAAACCTTATCCCCCTCATCAAATGAGGCTTAAAGGAGATTAGATGAGGTGACCCCCCCCCATTAAGAGCTTGGCAGCCACGGGTGCCAAAGTGCCCATTCAGCAGACACAAGCCTGGGATGGTTTCTGAGACCCTGTACCCATCCTCTGAGCATGCAGAGATAATTCTGACACTCCAACAACATCCAATCATGGGAACATTAAACACAAAGCCCTTGATAAGGCCAGCAAGGCCACTGCTCTGTGTTACCCTGACTGCCCCCAAGCCCCTGACTCTATACTCATGAGGCCCTTGTGTTCCCATCCACAACTCTTCTCCAAGACCTACAGAAATCCTTTAGGTCTCTATAGCCACAGGTCCCCGTGGCCACATGACACCAGCCATTTCTGGTCTCTATGTTTCCACAGTGACAATCATAGATGCTGCTGAGGGACCTGGTCAGTATTTAAAGTCCTCAAGGGCAGGATCTGAACTGTACCCTCTGCATCCTTCCAAGCACCATTACAACATGGTCCTGGACACAGCAACCTCCGGGCAGCCATGCTGAATGAACAAGTCTTCAGCCTCTGGGCTAAGTTGGGGGGGGGGGCGGGGGGCGGGTGGTCAGAATGGGATCTGCGCACAGGCTGGTTTTCCTATTCTCCCAAACACCTAGACAGAAAAAGAGCCCCCTCCCTGCAACCCCATTGCTTGAGGTAACTTCCAGATTGTCCTCTGGGCCCAATTATGAGGCAGCATCTCTTTCTGACTCCTTTCTGGATCATCCATGGAAACAGAAGGCAACTGAGGGAGGGTAAGTGGCCCAAAGCTTTCGGGTGGGTGAGGGTGCTTTCTCTAGCTCTGGTGTGTGTAGGGGGGTGGAGGCCCTGCACCTCCCATCCCTCCTGCTCCTCCGTCTGAGGGCACTCCCTTGCTTCGAGAAGGTAGAGACCATGTAGGTGGAAGAGAGGTGTCCCCACATCAATGCCCAGAGGACAGAAGCTGTGATAGAAGACAGCTGACCTCTCACCTGGCCGAAATGTTGCTGTAGTGCATATATGCTGCGATGACAACCCCAATCCTGCCTCGATTTCCCTGATAGAGACAAAAAGCAATCATCACTCAGATAGGCTCTGCTGTTCAAAGTC
This sequence comes from Acomys russatus, assembly GCF_903995435.1. NCBI lineage: Eukaryota > Metazoa > Chordata > Mammalia > Rodentia > Muridae > Acomys > Acomys russatus. Next base: position 27,746,514 of record NC_067148.1, on the reverse strand, counting down.
CATCCAGAAACATGGGGGGCAAAGGTGAGAGAGAAGGATGCAGTTCTGGGGAAAGAGGAATACTGGAGAGGGAGGCAGGAGGAAGGGAAGCAGAAAAGCCAGTGCACCCTCCACTGCTAGGAACGGAAGCCACTGCCCTGCCCCCATGTGTTGGAGGTATACTCTGGGGCAGAATCTACCATGTTCTGCAGTGGTAGGCGAGCACAACCACACCATCTGAAAACCCAGGCAGGTATGCGCACACACACTTATGCTTGCACACACACACACAGGTCCATGCACACGCATACAGGCCCCCCGCTCTGACCTTGTTGTGGAGAACAACGACATTGTGAGGATCTGCATTGAGCCAGGTGTCCATGGCCTTGCAGACACTGCATATCTTCTCCAGGGCCGGTGTGTGCAGGTCAGGCCAGCCAAATTCCAGGACCTGTGGTTGAGGCATAAGTTAAAAAATACACATACACACACACACACACACACACACACACACACACACACACACACACACACACACACACACGTAAAATGCTGGGGACTCGATGAAGCCAGCCAGCGCAGCATGGGAGTATCTACTAGCAGCCAAGCACTCAGTCCTGCTGAGTGGCATGGCTTGAAGAGCAAAGACAATGACCTGGGACCCAGACTCAAAGTAAGGCCTTAGGCAAGCCGTGTCACTTTCACAGAGCTAGTGTCCTCACAGGTGTGTGCCAAGGTATACAACATGAGGCTGTGATCTCAAAACTCCCAGAGAAGCCTGAGCCCAGGCCTCCAGCTCCCCTCCAAGGCCAGTTCAAGGCTGATTCAGGGTGACAGGGGAAGGGAAAGGGGCCCCCTCTGGTGCTCACAGCCCTCTGGAGCCCACAGACTTCATTTCCAGGCCTCTGAGAGAAGTCTGGAGTGCATAGAAGCAGGGCTTCCCAGTGGCCTTCAGCCCTCAAGCCCTCAAGGCCTCCACGAGCCCTTTCCAATTTCACAAAACACTAAATAAAAAGAGACGCTAGTTGGCAGGGTCCACAGAGCATGCCTAAGCCAGCTGTCCACTTTCAGAAGCATGATCTGAGCCCCAGAGAAGTCTGTCACTTGCCCGAGGTCCCACAGTGACGGATACCAGAACCCAAGATGGAAGCCAAGATCCCCCGTGAAGTCTAAAAACCCACTTAGTCAGCAAAGTGAACCCTGGAGACAGGGGCATACAGAAAAGACACAACCCCAGCCCCACTCCCCGGGGCAGATGAGATCAGAAACCGCTGTTTGAAACTTCAGTAGTTGTTACTATAGTCAATTTGCAGATCCAAAATGCCCTTGAACTTGGCACTACCACGGCACTACATAAGGGCAGGGGGGGGGGGGGCTTGTGTTCTCTCTCCTGATATCCCAGGCTAGGCCAGGCCAAGTCAGGCCAAAACAGCCACAGACTCACCTTAGCATGGAGTTTCGTAATGTCAGGCCTCTGCTCGGAAAGGTTGAATAGCTAGAAAGAGACAGAGAGACAAAGAAGAGTGAGGGGGAGAAGGTCGAGGAGAGAGTTTGTCCCCAGTTGCCAGGAGCCCAGCCACAGGTCAGCCATGAGCTCCTGGACTCCTACACCTGCTGTCACTCTCTCCCCTAACGGAAATTCTTTCACCATAAACACACGTTGGCCAACAAGATCAGCAATAGGTTCTCAGGAAAGGTGGAGGCTATCTCCTTCAGCCAGTCCCTTTGCGAGTGAACATCCTGAACTGGGGATGGGAAGGGTTGGAGCCCAGCCCACTGGTGCTGAGTGACATGGGTGGTCACCTCTTTAGGACCAAATCCCCCCCGCCAACAACGCTGTTTCTCTGTCTTCTACTACAGGATATGACCCATCCTGATCCAGGGTCCCCTCAAACCCACAGAACCTACTCACATCCCACAGCCTACCATCTTCCATGTTCCTTAATCCCCGCACCCCCTCCTGAAGAGCAGTGCAGAAGAATTCAACATTCCTGGAGCCAGAGGACTCCAGATACTCCCAGTCCCATTAAGGAACACACTTGATGACTTTAACAATGTCACAGAGCTGGCTTCGTCCCCTCAGCAATCCTCATCCTGCAGATGAGAACTAATGGTCAATGACCACACATTCAGTGATCACAGAGCCAGAATGAGAAGCCAGCACTTTCTGATACTTGAAGCCAGGCACTTCACAATGCTTAGCACAGATGAGGGATGGATTCCTACAGAAGCCTTCAAATTATATGTCCACTCAGAACTTCAGAACCTGGGACCTTCGGAAGGAGTTAGGGGTCCTGTTCGGAGATATTATTGAATTCAAGGCGACCCTAAGATCAGCAACCAATATCCTTATAACCAGAGGAGAGACAGACAGAGAGGGCCACGTGAAAGTGGAGGCAGAGCATGGAGCAATGTGGCTACAAGCCAGAGAATGCTGGGAGTGCTGGGAGCGGCCAGGAGTGGGGAAGAGGGAAGAAGGCAGTTTTCTCCTGGATTCAGGGGAGCATGGCCTCCCTGACACCCAGATACCAAGCCTCCAGAACACATTCCTGTTGTCTTAAGCCAAATAATGTGTGGCCATTTTGTTCCAGCAACCCTGGCACCCTTGTGCAGCCTCTTAAGCCCAGCTCCATTAGACATGGCAGGCAGCACCCAAGGGGCTCAGGGCGAGCAGTCCAGCCCCCCCCCCAACATGACTCCCTTGAGCAAGGACCTGAGCCTCATTCCAGGGATGGTTACCTCCCTGCCATAGAGGAAATCTCTGCCACCCACTTCCCTGCCATCTGGTGACTCTAGCCAGCCACAGGGTTCCCAAGACTGCAAATGGCCAAGTCTGCTCCAGGGTTTCCACCCAGAGCAGCCCCACCACACAGACACACACACAGAGGCACACACACACACACTCACACAGACACACACACACATAGACACACTCTCTCACTCTCTTCCCCCTACCCCCCACCCCCACCCCCACCCCACTCCCCTGGCTGTTCTGAAGGTGAAGAGGGCCTGGCTTGTAGCGCAGGCTCACCAACATGAGCCTGCATACTGCCACATTCATACACACACACACGTGGGTGTGTGTGCACTCATAAGTGGTCACACATTCTCACACTCAAACAACACACACTTGGCTCCGGATGCCCTGAGCCTTGCAAGACGCCCAGAGTAACCAAGGGAAGAGGTGCTAGCTAGCATGGGGAGTGGGCAAAGACTCTTGGTGTAGATGTGGTGAGCAGGAGGAAGGGATGGGGTACGGCCACCCACCAGGTAGTTTCCCCCATGTTTGGACTTCAGCATCTGGGCCACTTCACGGAGGTTGCTGCGGAAGTTCTCCTCATTGGCTGTGCTGGGGAAGGACACGGCGATGATGCGCTCAGTGACATACACCAGGTCCAGCTCACAGCTGTCTTCCATGGCTCGGCTCACGCTCATGTTTCTAGAGAGACTGAGTAGGAAATGGGTTCAGGTCAGAACTCGGGAATCCAAGCCTGCACCTAATGCACGATGCTCAGTTAGTCAGGCAAAAGGTTCTAAAAGGATCCACCTCCATGTGCCCAACTTGAGAAGACAGGAGGCCTCCCTGGGGAAGGGGGCAGCTCAGGTGATATGCTCACACCGGCTCAAGCTGAGGCCGAGCCCAGCCACATTCCAGCCTCCCCAAGGCAGGCTGACCCCTGCACTCTCTCCCCAGCTCTCCTTACAGAGTCATTCTTGGCCCAGGTCTCCCTCATTTCTAAAGGCCAGAGAGGTAAGAGAGTGTTGGGTGCTAGCTGCCATGGTGGCAGGGGTCCTAGAAACAATGGGAAACACTCAGGCCAGCAGCTCCCTCTCTCCTGGACCCAAGGTGAGAGAGGCATGGAACTCATGGCTTTACATAGCTACTTTTCTACCAGAGGAGGGGCCCCCGTGGCCTGCTGGGATAGATCTTCCCCATCCTCCTTTTCCTGTTACCCATTGCCACATCCTCCCTCCCCATTCAAGGCTGACAATACTTGTCATTTCGCTAACCTTTGTTACACTAGAGCACTATGGGGTTGAGGCAGGAGGGGTTCAAAGTAGCAAATCCTTTGACCTTGGTGACAGAAATCCCCAGGACATCAAGGAGCCTAGAAACATTCAGATTCCACCATGGTTGACATGGGCCTAGATGTCTGAGTGGCTGTAGAGAGGGGACAGCCAAGGACAACATTCTCTGATGAGATGACAGAGGTATCTGCCCAGTCAAAACTTGACCTGAGTTCCGGTCACTCCTTGTTCCTATTGTATCTCAGCAGCCACTGGGCTAGAGCTCCGATGGTTCCTCTACCCAGGGGCCAGAAGCCACCTGCCTCCACTCTCCATAGTCCTTTGGTCCTGTCTCTAAAGGAACTGCACCATCCTCAGAAAAACTCATAAACTCAGCCCTTTCTAGCCTTTCCAAAACTCTGAAAGGCTGGGAAGGCAAAAGGGCCAAGATAGCAACAGGGATGAGTCAGAGGTGGCCATCCTGGGGTGATGGACAGTCTACCAACCAGCCCCACTATCAGGCTGTTTTCCACGAAGGACACAAAGGGAGAACAGCGCCATCAGCTGGGCAACATTTGTATCACAGCTCTAAGTGTACCAAGCTGCAGATGAGACTGAGTGGGGGTGGTCCTCAAAGGGCAACCTTGGTCTATAGGAGCTCTGGGCAGAAACCAGAGCTGGCATTCTTACACATCTTGTGATCCTCAGAATGACAGTGAAGCAGAGGGAGGTAGCATGTGTCCTCCTGTGTGTTCTCTGTGTGGAGAACACTCACTCTACAAAGACCTCCTCACCCACCAGCAGAACCAGCATGGGCCTTGATGGTGGCCAGCCCTGAGTGTGCTTCTGGGCAGTGGGTGACCTTGAACAAGTCACCACAGACACTCAGCAACTCATTTGCCAACACACAGACCTTCAGACTAATGAGCTCATGCGGAAAATATAGAGTCCACCTCAAGGTCAGGTTTGGATCTCGCAATGATGAAGGCCAAGGGCCACCAACTCCCGGCCTCTCACTAGGGTTGTGCAGCATCAGTCTCAGGACCCAGGACAGGACATGAGAATGCCCATGCCCCCAATCTTCCCCGGGGGCCAAGCATACCTGACAGGCTGTGGCTGTGGCTGGTTGCTTGGGGAAACTCTCATGAAGCCCTGGAAATGAGAGAAGACACGGTATTGCAAGAGAGAAGGGGGCACAGGAAGGGTAGAGCAGAGGGGAACCCTGGGCACGGCCACACACAGATCCTCGCTGGCCTCCATCCTCACCACCCAAACACCCCAACCCGCAGCCACAAAAACCCAAAGGCCGAAAGTACCTGCTGTGGGAAAGACCCAGCTAGATAGAAAGAGGGGCTCTCTCTGCTACAGAGACACGCCGCCACCTGGTTAGCTCCCCTGCTCTCGGGACACAGTTACCAGCAGTGGCTGGATTGGCAGAAACCCACCTGGCCCTAGTTCACCAGGTATCCTGGTAGTAACTTCAACTAGAGATCGCGGGCAGCAAGCACCAATGCTCTAGGGACGCTAACTGTGTTTACCCCCAGGGCCAGCTCTGAACCCGTGTCCTCTGTCACTGCCATCTCTTATCTCCCTCTCCTCCAAAGCTACAACACTGAGCAACTTGGTCTATGGAAAGCTTTGAGACAGAGCAGAAGATATATCATATACAAAGGAGCATCCAGAGCCCCTCATTCCTAAGGACCCGTGTCTGTTATCCTGTCTCACCTCCCCCATGTCCAGGGTATTGACCATACAAAATTAAGTAAACGGACCCCCCCAAGTTGGTGACCCAAACTTTGCAGGGCAGCAGAGTGACATCAAGTGAAAGCATAGGGTCATGCTACACAGACTGTGGCTCTAGGCCCCAGCATCCTGCTGGGCAGCATGGGTGATACTTAGCAACCTGGACCTGCTAAAATGTCACCAGCGAGACAGGCCAGCTCTCAGTAGCTTTTATAGCCATGCAAAATAAAAAATAAAAAATAAAACACACAGATGAGCCTCCTCACTCAGTGTCTGGCACTTGGTCAACGGCAGCTGTCGCTTTAGCTGTCGCTCTCTCATTAAGGAGAACTGAAAGAAAAGTCCCTGAAGGGGGAAGGAACAACCGTCCATCCCCATGAAAACAATCAAACAAACAAAACCAAACAGGACCTGCTTTCCTCTCTCTCTCCGCAGCCACCATCCACTGCAAGCCATGCAGAATTGAGCACCCCAGGTCTGAATTCCTGGCCTCCACCAAGCCACCATTCCTGGACACGAAAGGGCAGCCTCCCCTTGGAGGCAACAAGACCACAGTTGCAAGGACAAGGATATAAGGCACATGGTGACTCACCCTGAATCCCCGAGAGGCTGATGATGGAGCAGGATTCGAACCCTGTGGGTTTGGCCACAGAGCCCAAGTAGAGGATACCGCACCCCAATATACAGAGTTGTGGACTCTGAGGTCCAGCTCCCCATGGAGTACAGAGTCGGGGCCCCTGGCTGCGGGAGGGCTGGACACCCTGCCCCTGTGGGGCTTCTCAGAGCTCGGCAGAACTCACAGTGGAAGGAGGAGCCAAACAGCACTGTCAGGAGGGACAGTTCTCGGACTCTCAGCATTTCTGGCCCTAGGACTCCAAGTTGTATGAGTCAGGCTAGGGCAGGGGAGGCGGGGACCGGGAGGTGTTTGGTTTTCAAAACCCTAAACCAGGCTGTTCCAAAACTCCCCACCCCAAAGCATGCAAAAAGCCAACACTTCATCCATCCCATTGCACTGGTCTCTGATGAGGAGGCCCTGACTTTCCTCAGGCCCTGGGCCCTGCTCCAGGCCCCAGGGCCACCCTGCTATAAATAGCCCCTCGGGTTTCATCTGCTGTGGATCCACAGCCACTCTTGAAGGAAGCTACCACAGCTGCTTCGAACAACTGGAAGCCACAAGTTAGCCAAGGCTTACGGTGCAGCCAAGATCAGGGCCAGGCCCAAGCAAGGAGCCTGCAGAAGATAAAAGGCCGATTGAGCCAGGACTGGCAAAGGAACTGGAAAGCGTAGCAGAGCTGGGAGCCTCCGAAAGCACAAGGCAAAGGATGCTCAGGACCCAGAGTCCAGGCCCCCAGTCTAGTTCCTCACCACCCTCTAGCCAAGGTTATAACACTTCACATTCCTAACTCCCGCCTGGACGATAAATACTTGGCTCAAACGGAGTCTGGCCCTGCCGCCTCCAAAGGTGATAAGAAAGGTCCAAGCATTCTCTGCAGCAGGGTGGCTGGGGCAGAGATGCACAGAGGAAACTGCCCTGGGCAGGGGATAGGGACCAACAGCTGGATTGTCACCCCCTGATGAATCACAGGGCCGGGCTGCCCTCGTACCAACAGGGTTTCCTGTTTTCTGCACGGTTTGGGGACACATGACCCTTGCCGGCAGAAAGCAGGATTGCAGGGGGACTGTGGGTGTTGCTCAGGAGAACAGTAAAGGGTCAGCCCGGCGCAAACGCCCTCTTCCACGTGACTCCCTACCAGACAGCAGGGTAAGTCGAGGCCTGGAGTCAGCCCTGTGCCACCCCTGCCCCCCATCATAGCAGACATGCCCTTGGTGCTTAAACGTTCACTGAGGCTGTGTTCTGGGCACGTGGGAAAAGCAGAGAAGGCCAAGCCTCACCCTCATTCTGTGCGGTGAAGATAACTGTCAGTCCATCGGGCGAGAGGCACGGTGGCTTAGTCTCATAGGCTCATCGGTAAGATGAGTACTACACAAGGGGGCTTAGAAATCTCTTACCTGCCCCACTAAAAATCCCTGGGGAAGGTTTGTTTTAAAAAGGAAAATAAATTCTCTGGCTGCATGTAATCCCATTCTTTTTCCCTCTAGGGAATCTCAAAACTCTTAACTGCCTACTAACTCCTCCCAAGACAGACCAAGAATAGAACTTTTTGATCCAGTTCCCTGAGCACCAAACAGAAGTCTCCCTTATCCTCATCTCCCCAGTCTCTCCCTCACAGAAAGGCTTCCATGAAAGAGGATTCCACAGCCTCCCCAAAACAGCGTCTGTCCTCACTGTCAGGATGCCCCCCACCCCCACACCTCCTATCTAACCCTCATTCTTCCTGCTGCAGGCACCAACTCTTTTTTGCCTTGGTTCTCCCTGGAGGCAAGAGCCCACCATAACTCAGACACTCCTTCATAGCTCAGATCTGTAGCCTGGGGCTAGGCTGTGTGTCATCCTCTGATGTCCATAGCATATCCATGCAGCAAGGGTTCGGGGAGCCTTGGGTCCCCAGGGAGCCTTGTTTGCAGCTAGAAGCTGAAAGAAGCCCAGCCTTCCTTTCAGATCCACAGAGCAAACAAAATACCTCTGGACAGTGAGAAGCAATAACAATAAAGCTATTTCCTAAACCGAGGTCCCCAGGGTCCTAGCTGAGAGGTGAGTCTGTCAGTGACTACCAGGGGTCGAGTGAGGCAGCCAGAGCCCAGCCCTTCATTCCTGCCTCTCCTTGGGTTGAGGGCCCCCCACACAGGCCCTTACAGCCACACCCCTTCCTCTCCCCCTCCCCCCCCCCCGCCCCTCGCCTTTTCCTGCCCACCACTTGGATTTTTCCAAAACAAAGTGCGACATAGCACACGTCTGCAGCCACTACTGAACACACCAGCTCCATCAGAGGAAACCGCCTGCAGAGGCCAAAGTAGGAAACACCTCACAAATACGTTAGTACCCTAAGCAAGTCTCTCTGTCCCCCTGCCCAGAACACAGCCGAGCCCCAGGCATCCAGAGGACCAGCCCTGCACCCTTGGGGGCACCCAACTGGCCACAGACATCTAGAAGCCTGACAGTGGGGTTTCCACTCCTCTGTAGCAGTGAGACTCATTTTCTCCGGCCTCCTCCCTGCAGATGAGGCACCACTCTGACCCACCCTGACACACAGGCAATTGCAGACTCCCTGATGCCACGCCAAGTTTTTCTTTTTCCCTAAAAACTAAAACAAGATGTCATCAACCACAACTAAGTGGCCACCTCTATCGTCCTTAAGACCAAGGTCAAGCATGCCCTTAGGGCCAGTAGCTCTTCTAGATGTCTAGCCTTGCTGCTGGCTTGGTTCTAGTTTATGGACTCCATGTGGCCCGGGCTAGGGGTGCAGGGGTCATAAGTCCTAGGACATAACTTCTAAACACACCCAGAAAGAACATCAACTGAAAATAATGATTCAAAGGCTACCACTGTATCCCTGGCCAAAGGTTAAGAGGCCTGGACGACATGTATCTGAGACATTCAAGGGTTCTCTCAAGCTTCTGTTTCCTCATCTATAGTACGGAGCCACAGAAACTTCCACACACCTTGTCACGAAGGCAGACAACCCCAGCCTAGCTCCTGGCCCCTTAAAAAAAAATAATAATGGCAATAATACAGGCTAATATTTACTAAGTACCCATCATAGCTGGGAGTGCCTTGAGCTAGTTCCCCCTTTACAATAGCACACACAAAACTAAATTCTCAAAAGCATCATGAACCTTGTTCTGAGGGCCAGTGAAGAGGAATCCTCACGTACCTCCACGGCGCCTTCGCCCAACCTAGGAGTCCTTGGGGCCCCTACACAGCTCCACACCTTATTGCTGGGCCTATGGAAGCCCAGGATGGTACAGCAGTGCTGGTGGGCCACCCTCAGGAGCTGCTACAGCCCAGCCCCTCCCTATGGGGCCCTCCCTACCAGAGGCCAGGCAGCTGTCAGATGATAGGGCCTCGTGCCATCAACAGCTCCCCTTGTGCCAACCGCCAAAACCACTCCCTGTTCCTCTCCAGGCCTGCAGTGGACAGAGGGGCCAGCATGGGGCACAGGGCAGAAAAGACCTGAGGAAGGTGAAGGGTGTTTTGTGGGGCCTACTGGGGGTATGGAGACAAGCAAGCCCTGAGAGAGATCAGGGGTTTCTGTGCCCTAGCCTAAGCTCCTTCTGCTTAAGGAACTTGTCCCATAACTCCCCTTGTAAAACTGAAGACAAAAATGAGCCAGGATCAGAAAGCTCCTCCTCCAGAGTCCTGAATCAGAAACCAAAAAGACCACACAACATTCACCATTTCCAAAGACTCCTGGCTCCAAGGAAGCACCCCTAACAATGTTTCCAGGATCTAGGGACACCTTAAGAGCCCAGGGCTCCTTCACCTCAGCCCTGTTTCCCTCGCCCTTTCCAAGCTTGTCCTCCACCAAGCCTAGCTCTCAGATCTGCCCTCTCTGTTCCTACTGCCGTGACACAGCGATGACGGCCAAGGCCAAGCCTGAGCCCAGCAAGTGACTTCATGAGCTGTCTCTTTCTCCAGCACTGTGGCCAAGCCAACCAGGCCTCCTCCAAGAGAGGTGGTAAGAGAGGCATAGGCACAGGTCAGGCCTGAGGGCAGCCCCCTCCTGCTCAGTCTTGGCCCCTGCCCTCCTCATACTCACGCTCTCCTCCAGGCTTTTCAGAGAGCTTCCGCCCCGGCAGTCTCCTTCCCCCTGTAGGCAGAGGAGAGACTGTCAGAGAGGGGGCAAGATGACATACACAGCGCACAGATGCATAAGCATGTGGGTCACTTTTGCAAACCTGTATTCCTAAACCAGCAAGTATGGCCTTTGAGACAGGGTCTCTCACTAATCTGGGACTTATCAAACAGACTAGGCTAGCCAGCAAGATGCCAGGGTCCCCCTCCCTCTACCTCCCCAGCACTGTGATACCAAGCATATGCTACCACACTGAGCCTCTGTTCCCAGGTGACTTCTGGGGACTGGAGTCAGATGCTCATGCTTGCACAGGCACTCCCCTGACTGGGGGTTACCCCAGGCCTCCTTCTTTTTTGTTTTGATCTGTCCGTTTGTTTTTTAAACAGGTCTCACTACATAGCCCGAGCTGACCTAAAATTGAGGGCAACCCTGGTCCCTCAGTCTCCTGGATGCTAGGCTTACAGGCCTGAGCCATTTCGCATATGCCTTACAGATTTAATCATTGATCTTCGTCACAGCCCCCACTCTGCTTCTTCTCTGTCAGCCTCACCCCTGCGTCCCATGGCTGGTCACAGATTCCAAGGTCATCAGCAGCCTTCCTCCAGGCTCCAACCCCTCTCCCATCTCCAAACCCACCTCCCTGCAACCTCCCCTCCCAGCAGCAGTTCTGCCTCTGTTGTCACTCACCGCATCTACTACATTCTTGGGTACGCTCTCCGTAGTGATGGGCTAGGGACAAAGAGAAAATAGTATGAGAGTCGCAGAGATACTGGCACAGCTACCTGCAAGGCTGGTGGTCAGGGTGGTAACCAGAACACAATCCCAAGCTTCAAGACATCACTTGGCTGGTCCCAAGCTGGGGAAGCAGCATTTGCCAAATAAAGCACAATCTTATTAGCAATGGAGCCATCCAGTTCTGACCAAGGGCCCACACTACATGCCTATGAAAGCCTTAGACCTTCAATAAACCGGGACAACAGGAGACAAAACACTCTTGCTTCAGCTAGCCAGGGCTTTCACCTCCACTGTGTCTATCCAGGGCAAGAAGCCACAGAGGTAGGGACCACCATGGCCTGTTAGCTCCAGCAAACAGGCATAAGTTGCAATGAGAGAAGCCCAAGAGCATGGGTTCTTGAGGTCAGAGCCTATTGGCCCAAGTCCGAGCTCTCCAGCAACTTGCTGGCCTCACCCTTGTGTAACTATGGTACACACGCACATAAGCACGAACATGCACACACGCACACAGCACTCCTGTGTCCACTCCACACTGTGCCTTCTCCTCCTCCTTCATGGACTCCCTCCTCTAGGAAGCTCTGATTATAGCCCATGTGGTACCCCATTAGCCTCTCCATCTGTGCCTTCCTAAAGGAATAGTCTAATCTGGCCCTCCAGAACACAGTGTTCCTCCAACCACAGTTAATTTGGTAATTTAAAATTTGTTTTTATTATTTTAATTATGTACACACGTGTGTATCTGAATATGAATTCGTTCACATGAGTGCAGGTGCCCACATGGGCCAGTAGCATCACATCTCTAGAACTGAATTTACAGGTGGCTGTAATGCATTCCCCAGGAGTGCCAGGAACTGAACTCAGGTCTCCTGCACTAGCAATGCATGCTTTTTACTGCTAAGCCATCTCTCCAGCCCTGATTTTTGGAGTCTTGGTCTACATTCAGCAAAAGCAATCATAGTGACATTTTTATCAACTCTGTAAAAACTCCCTCATGCCAGGAACCAGGGGGACCAGATGCAAGCCATCAATAAACATGCATGGACAGACCATCCCAACCATCCTCCCTCTGACCCAATCAACACAAAGGCTTCATCCTACAAGTGTCCAGAAGAATGGATGATGAGAACTAGGAGTTTCCTAGGCCAAGCTCACCTCCCCGCCATCCCTACAGCTCTAGCTGCCACTCCAGGAGCAGACTGTGACCACCTGAAAGGCTAGCAGCACTGGGTGTCCCACCTACCTAGAACTTCTGAGTCATCACATGCTGCAGGGACCAGAACTGTGTATCTCCAACAGGGTTCTGGATGGCTCTAAGAGCAGACAGCCCAGACCACACCCTGACTCTGCTGTTAACTAGCAGGGTGACCACAAGCAGGTTGCCTGTCCTTGCTGCCTGCCTGCATGGCTGCCTGGTGGGATGCATGCTGAGCAAATGGAATAAAGGCCCCCTACAAAGCGGGCCTGGCTCCAAGCACAGGCTAGCCCTCACCTGCTAACCTCTCAGCCTGGGGTTCCCCCACAACATGAGGCCCATCCTACTCAGACCCTGCCCAGCCTTCTCTGAGCCATAAGATTTAGTGTAGAATATATAGCTACAGGCCTCAGTGGAGGGGGAAAATTTTGCCCTTCCTGCCCTGGATCATCTGAATGCTGTCCCTACTGCCCCCACCCCTTTCCCTTGCCAGCTGGAGGCCAGCCACAGGCGAACCTCACCAGCAGTCAGATGCCTTCAGCACACTGTCCCACATGTCTCCTGAGGAGCTAAAAATTTCCAAACACGCAGACTGCCCTCCAGAGTTCATAACCCCAACCCAGCATGCATGCACCCCCTCTACCATACTTCTCCAGGGTTAACCACTACCAGCCTTAGACTACCTGAGAATGGAAAAGTGCAGGGACTGGTCCCAGCTGGGCAGAGTCAGCTAAGGCTGCCCAAGGTCACATGGCATAGTGGGGAAGCTCCCAGGAACTCCCCGGGGCAGCTGGAGACTCAAGTACCAGCCTCAGTGAACTGCCTTGATTATACCTCAAATGCAAGCCTCCATGCAAACAGGCAGGCTGACAGATAGGTGGTGTGTATGGGCTCGCGCTCGTGCGCTCTCTCTCTCTCTCTCTCCTCTCACACCTCTCACACACCTCTCTCTCTCTCTCTCTCTCTCTCTCTCTCTCTCTCTCTCTCTCTCTCTCTCTCTCTCTTTCCCTCCCTCTCACTCTGGTTGCATTTTAGTCTTAGGAGGGAAAAGGTGTTTTTGTCGTCGTTGTTTTTAATGTCTGTGTATGCACCTAAGTGTACATATGTGTTCCTTTGTGTGCAAGTGCCTGTGGAGGCAAAAAAGAAGGCGTCGGATCACCAAGAACTGGAGTTACTGGTCACCTAGTAGGTGCTCGGAACTGAACCCAGGTCCTCTGTGAGAGCAGCAAGTGCTCTTAATTGTTGAGCCATCTCTCTGACCCTTGATTTCTCTTCTTAGAACTCAATGCTCTCCAACAGTCTCTATTTCATATTTACTATTACCCCTTAGAGCCTACCTTTCACTGAAATATGAGCTACGACCACACTGAGCATAGGACAGTGCCCAGCACACCGTGGGCCCTTAGGAAGTATCTGTGGCACGAGTTGGGCCTTGCTCTCTTCTCCAGTACCCCACCATGCTCAGCATTGACTGACAACCCAGCAGCATCCCAGGTCCCCTGGACATATGGAAGCCTTTACCTTCATCACTGTTTAGTTTTAGGTTAAGACCCTTCCTATACCACATGCACATGTGAATGCACACACATGCACACTACATCCTCACATGCCGCTCTCAAGACAAGAGGGCCTAGAAACATCAACTCCTCCTGCCCCCCTGCTCCACAGACAGGAACTGAGGTACAGAGAGAAGACCTGCCACTATCTTCAGTAAAATTCAGGGTGGGCCCAAACTTCCCGAGGCCTACAGAGCCCAATGCCACATTCACTTCACTGCCCCTCTCCTGGGGTGGCATCTCAAAGTCAGCTACAGAAGGCTGATTCACATGAAGTCTAAACAAGGACATTGCTGACCTTACACAGGGGCCCTAACCCCTGCCAGCTCAAGTCTGGAAATTGAAGGTGGCACCCCACACATGGCTGTCTTGCATTCTTCATAGTATCTCTGCCCATGAAAGCCATTCCTCCTCACATTTTGGCACTCTATTGCCTCACTCCCAAGGCCAGCCATGATCTAGAGACACCTCTTCCCAAGGCGAAAGCAAGAGCAACAGCTTGGCTTGGCATGCAACCGAGTGGGGACCAGGCTCTGCTGCTTTCGCTCCAGCCCTCACAGCACCCTGGGAAGTGAATGTTACTTGTCTCACAGAGTGAGACTGAAAAACTCTTCGACGCCCAGAGTTAGAGAACTGGCATTTGAACTCTGCCCCTCAAAGCCTCACAGGCTCTCTCTCAGTCTGTCTCCCCCCCCCCCTCTCTCTGTATGTGTACAGGTGTGTGCGCACCTGAGTGCATGTATATGGAGACGAACCACCAACACCATGTGTCCTCTCCTATCACCCAGCACCTTATTTTGAGACAGGTCTCAACGAACATAGAATTCACTGATTTGGCTACCCTGCCTGACCAACAACCCCCAGGGTTCTTCCTGTCACCCCACACTGCTGGGAATACAGGCAAGCACCACTGTGCCTGGTCTTGCACAGCGCTGGAATTGAGCTCAGGTCTCTATGCTTGCACAGCAAGCACTTGCCTACTGAGACGTCTTCTTGGCCCCATTCAGCAGAGAATGCGCTTTTGGAGCCCTAAAGTCTAACTACAGCAGACCCTCGCCTAGGGGTCACCAGTAGGAACAGACTGCTTTCCTGTACTTCCCTAGGAAGACCGGGAAATGGACTGCGGTGGGAGAGCCTACTATCAGGCAGCAGAGGACTTCCTGAATTTGCTGTGAACCGCAGGGCGGGTAAGGAAGCGGCATATCCTTTCTTCAATGTTTCCCTCTGAACAGACACACATGCCCTCTCCCTCTCTGTGCACATGCTATCCCTGTCTGCTGACTGAGCAAGGAAAAGCATGCCCTGGAAGGCTGGGCATCTGGGACACCTGCCCTGCCTGAGGATCATGCAGCATTGGGGGCCTGTGGAGAGGCTAGGTTGGGGGAGGGAAAAAATATGTATCTGTGGGCTGCTGCTCAGAGGAAGGAAATGCTGGCGCTTGGGGATGCCCCGGCCTGAGCCCAGGGCTCAGGGGCAGGAGGGAGGGCGCAGAATGCAGACTCAGCCTCCAGAGGAACATTCTGTCCAGAACGCCTCAAACCCTCAGCTCTAGCCTGCCAGATCTCTCTGCTCTTCTTGTCCCTAGGGAAGTCTGGAATCTAGGCAGTTTGGGAGCCAAAAAGACCCCATGACATCACATCACATCTACCACCACGTTGATGATCTGTGAGGTCACCCAGCACTACCTATCTTGGAAGGGGAAGGAAGGGCCTGGGAGCCAGAGGGGCCAGCCAGAAGGGGCTGGAACTGCTCAGACCCAGAACACAGGGAAAGCTATTCTGGGCTCACTTCTTCCCAAAATAGAACCATAAGTAGATATGGGGCTGGGTCCAGGGAGGCAGCGGGGGTGCAAGGCATGGTATTCGGGGACAGTTAACAGAGTGTGGCGATGGGGGCTGGGCTACGTACCTAAGGTACAGCCTCATAACGCCCCCATGAGGGCATCTTCTCAACAGAAACAACAGCAGCAGCCTATAGGCAGCAACAGTGGCAGAGAAGGCCAGAGACTGCCACTCCAAAAGCCTGCTTGGGGTCAGCTGCCCACCCAGGCCTCCTGAGCCATCATTTGACTTCCTGGTCACATGGGTTGGAGAAGGAGCACTGGCTCCTCTTCTGGAAGTTTCCAGTAGGGTGCTCGGTTCTATGTGAACCCAGATCAGCCCTTAAAACCTGTGTCCATGTCCCTGCTATGCTCCACCCATTTCCCCCCCCACACACACACACACACAAGCACAAGAGGCAATAAAAGGGGCACAGGAACAGCTGAGGCTGAAGCTGGACATGGGACAAGCAGGAGGCCCAGGTGGCAGGGACGCTGACCTAAATGTTCAGGTTAGGTTGCTGGCAAGGCCACAGCCTCTCATAGACACACTCGACCGTCAAGGGAAAAGAACAGGCTCTTGATGATTAAGTGGAAAGCTATGCCCGACTTCCGCACCCCCAAAGAAGCACCAAGCAAGTCTGTTCCTGTTCTCAGCCCCTCCTCCAAGCCAATCCTGAGGGGCCCAGCACTATAACACGGGTTGAGGCTCTCAGAAGCCCAGGACATTCCCACAAGCCCCAGCTCAGGGACTGGCTAAAATACTGAATATGCCCTGCTTTAGCACAGCTGTCCTCCTCCAGGGGGCCAGGTCTCCCATAAGGCTGTACGTCCTCCACGTCCTTGTGCCCCCTGAAGCCCCTGCAGGATGTCTACGCCGTCTCCTTCCACCTGGCATCCCATCCCATGGCCACCCCTTCCTGCCAACCTTCCCCCTCCCAGTTGGCAGCAGATTCCCACTCTAAAACCCTGCTTTGGGTCAATTGTCTGCTCAAGGACCCATAATGGCCCTCAGTGCTTAGCACTTAAGGTCCTGTTCTTCACCCAGGCTGTTAACTCTTCTAAGCCTAGCCCCCTCTTACTTTAGCCCCAGAGTCAAAATCTGGCCCTCTTCCCCTGTTCCCAGACTTCTCTTTCCCTTCCCTGTCATATCAAACCACCAAGTGGGTATCCAGACTCAGGTAATACCGAAGATCACAGAGTCTCTTCTTCCCCCAGCAGGATGGCCAACATTTATACCATATTTGCTTGCCTGTATCTGCAATTTGTGCCAAGGCATGTGGTCTAGTCCTACCACCTTCTAGAGCTCTCCTTACTCCTTCCTCTAAACCACCCCTGCCACAGGAAGCAGGCTCTCCAAAGCATAGCACAAGTGGGTCCACTTATTTCCTTGAACCCCAAGGCTCCCCCTAGTGAGAGCCTAGAGTTGGGCACTGAACTGATACAGTCTATGGTATGGTTTCCCTCTGCCTTGCTTTCTGACCTGGCAGCCCTGTGTACCCTGGTCAGGCAGCCCAGGCCAGATTTAAACCCCCTAGGCACAGCTTAAACCCCCAAACATAAGGCTGCTGAGGGCAGGATCCTGCACCCTATTGAGCCTCTCCCAGTGATGGTCAAAGAGAGGCTTTGACCTCTGACCTCTGGGGACCATGACTCTTGCCTGCCTTGAGAAAAGACAGGATCTTAATGGGCCTCAGGAGGCCTATAGGCGATTAGCTGGCACCCTACACCCAAGGGGTGTCAGGGACTAGCGAGGGGTCTGGGAACGCACATCAGCTCCCCATCCTCAAGACAGCCCAGATGGGCCATGCTTGATGTTTGAAACCTCGTCCTAGCACCCAAACCAACTCACCTCATGACCATCTTCACCTCCTAAATGCTGCTTTGGGAAGCAATAGAAAAGAAGTCCAGGCATCCCAAGCACAGCCTCGTGCACCAGGCCCTACTGGACCATGCAACCTTTGGTTATGCTTGAACTGGGCTGTACGATCCTCCCCCACTGTTGGGGTCTTCTGGAAGCTCAGGCCTACGGGCTCCCTCTCTTTAGAGGTCAGCCTCAGATCAAGCTTGCCTCCTGGCATGGCTCCATTTTCCAGGATTTTCTAAAGATAGCTACCCACACCCCTCAGCACCCTGGGATTAAATTCATCAGACCCACCAAAGCATTTCCCTGTCACAGTCCTTGATGGAGGAGATGAAATTTGCATAGTCCTCCCATTTTCCCATACCACTCATCACTCTCCTTCTCCTCTTCTTTTCTGGTAGGGGGGAAAAAAAAAGATCTCATCACAGACCAGGGTGGCTTTAAACTCTGCATGTAGCTGAGGATGACCTTGAACCTCTGATCTTCTTGATTCCACCTCCTGAGTACTCAAATGTCAGACATGTTACCATGCCCAGTTTCATGTCGTTCTCTTAACAGGAGGCAGCCAGATGTCTGCTGCTCCAGACCATATGATGGGGGTTGGGAGCAGTCCTCTGAATAGCACTTTAAAATCTTAGGGTCCATGCTGGAGAGATGGCTCAGTAGTTAAGAGCACTCGCTGCTTGCGGTGGTTTGAATGAGAATGGCTCCCACTGGCACATGTCTTTGAATGCTTCCTCCACAACTGGTGGAACTGTTTGGGAAGGATTAGGGGGATGCGGCCTTTTTTACGAGAAGGAAGGTATGTCACTGGGGGTAGGCTTTGAGGTTTAAAAAACCAAGTCATAGGCCTGGCGTGGTGGCGCACGCCTTTAATCTCAGCACTTGGGAGGCAGAGGCAGGTGGATAGCCATGAGTTCAAGGCCAGTCTAGTCTACAAAGTGAGTCCAGGATAGCCAAGGTTACACGGAGAAACCATGACTCAAAAAACAAAAACAAAACAACAACAACAACAAAAAGCCAAGTCATTCCCAGTGTCTGTCTGTCTGTCTCTGTCTCTTTCTCCCCCACCCCCCCCACCACCTCTGTGCTAAGGATCAGATGTAAGTTCTCAGCTTCTGCTCCAACACCGTACCTTCCTGTACCTTCCTGCCTGCCGCCATGCTTCCTGCTGTGATGCCCATGGACTCTAACCCTCTGGAACCATAAGACCCAATTAAGCGCCTTTCTTATAAGTTGCCTTGGCTGTGGTGTTTTGTCAAGACAGCAGAAAAGTAACTAAGATATTGCTCTTTAGGGGAACTGGAGTTTATATCCTAACGCCCACATCGAGCAGCTCACAGTCACCTGCTCCAAGGGATCCAGGGCCTTCTTCTGGCCTCCTTAGGCTCCTTCACACACACACACACACACACACACACACACACACACACGTGCACACACACACACACACACACACACACACACACACACAAAGGCATGCATACAAGCACATAAATAAAATAATCTTTTTTCTTTTTTTCAAGACAGGTTTTTCTCTGGGTAGCCTTGAGTGTCCTGGGCATGACTTAGCTTCAAACTCACAGAGATATGCCTGCCTCTGCCTCCTGGAGTGCTGGGATTAAGGTGTGTGCCACACCCTGCCCGAATTATAAAAAATAGTCTCTAAAAAAAATCTTAAAAGCTGTTACTATTTAAGACATGGCAACTCCAGCATAAAAGAACACTACTCACTGGGCCGTGGTGGCACACACCTTTAGTGCTAGCACTGGAGGGGCAGAAGCAGGTAGATCTTCTGAGTTCAAAGCCAGCCTGGTCTACAGAGCGAGTTCCGGGACACACAAGGCTACACAGAGAAACCCTGTCTCAAAACGACAACAACACAACTGGACCAGAAGTGTGGCTTGGCTGTGCTTAGTATGTGCAAGACTCTGGGCTCCCCAACAAAATAACCCAGCTTAGAAAAGACAAAGAACTGTGAATATAAGCACAACGGCTGTCACGGACACTGTGTGTACAATCATATGTTATTGCAATTAAGGAATGGTAGAGCCGACGAGAGATCCTCTTCTCAGCACCCCAGCCCACTGGCCAACAGAGACTTTGGGGACCATGAGAAGCCCAAGTTGGGCACCTGAGTAGCCCCAAGAAAGCAGATCAGGGTGCCCTTCTAGTGGGTGCCCAACCTGCCACTACCAGCTTGTGCCTGGGAGCCAGCCTTCCTGATCCCTCATCTAACCAAATGGCCCCACCTGCCTCTCCAGGATGGACACACGCTGCCCAGGTACGCATATGGGTGATAAGCCTCCCAACTGCCCTGAGCCATGGAAAAGGCTTTGAAAACCACAGTGCTGTGCAAGTGACAATGACATATGTCACTGTTAGTGCCTGGGAGGATAGCTCTGTTGTAGGCTGATGCTCACCCTCACTCCAATCCATCTTGAGGCCTCAACTTAGTTCCTCATGCACACCCAAAACTGCATAAAGTGAAAGCATTTCACTGCTGCCATGGTAGTGGCTCCTCCCCCATGGGGTAGTCCAAAGATTCTATTGGGTACCCAAATGACAGCTAGAATAAAATCCTGTGGAAATGTGGAGAACTGTCTCCTCATACACAGGAAGCAGCTCATGGCTTCCCTTAGCCTTGTCTGATTGGCCAGCTTTGAAATACTTGGACTGTGAGGTTATTATTATTCAGGAAAATAACAGTGACTTGAATCCAACACTGTATACCATGACAGTCCATCGGATGGCAGAAGCTGCCGCTGACTTGCAGGCAAACAGCACATCCAGCATGTACTCACTGGCCATGAGTGGACAGACATCGCTGGATTTCACCACACTACTCGAAACGGGCACACAATTTAAAGTGGATGAACTGTTTGTTCCTGTAATTTTCCACTTAATGTTTTTGGCCCTCAGTCGACATCAGGTAACTGAAACCCAGGAAACTAAAACCTCAGACCGGGAACTGGGAGACTGCTGTGTTTTTATTGCAGGTGACAACACGTGCCATTAAATACTCCAACTCCCCTACTCCCCAACTCTCACCCCAACCTGACCTTTAGCTCATTCTATAGGACATTCCAGGTCCTCCGCCCCCCACACACACATATACTGTGAGCTGCCGAAGGCAGGGGACACTGTGTCTCCTGTCATCCAGGTGTCCAAGTACTTGTCCCTGTGTGCAGACAGCCAGCATCAGACACCATCATGGCCATCCCACCGGGTCTCTAGGTGCCAGTTCTCATGCACAGAGCACCTGGCATGAGGCGCCTTAGAGGGCAACCCAGTCAGCTATCATCATCAGGAAATTCCTCAAACTATTTTTCAGGGCCTGAGAGTAGCTACTTTGCAAGGATCAGGAGTGTCTATGGCAAGAATCCTAACTGTGTCCTGCCCCCCAGAGCCCCACAGGAGGGGGGGCAACCCCCGGACTCTTTTCTATCCAATCCCTTGGGCAACATCTCTTGAGTAAGATGAAAACACGAGTTGAAGATTAAACCACTCGGCCCTAGCTGGCCTGGCCACTGGCTGGAAAATATGTTTGGCCAGCAAGGCCTGAAGCTGGGCAGAAAATCTGAGTTTGAATCAGGGGAAGGGTGGCTAGAATTCGTCCAAGGTCAGTGAAAAAGCTAGCGGAAGCAGAGCCAAAGCCGGGCCAGGCCAGGCCACAGACAGACAGGTGAACGGGACATACAAAGTTGGGAAATGGGAACAGAGCAGGCCGGCCAGTGGCCTGCAGAGGCTGGAAGGCTGGCAGTGGAGGAAAAAGGAAGGCAAATCCTGAACCCACCCTTTCCTCTTTCTTAGGAGCCAGCTTAAAGCACTTGTTTCACCCACCACGAGGAAGCAGGTGCTGAGTGCTCTGGGGCGGGGGGAGCCAAACTTTCTCTTGCTTCCCCTGGGCCACTTTCCCACTGGCAGGGCAGCACAGCCCCCCTCCCTGACTCAATGCAGTGACCCGCTCCATACCCCCATGTGCAGAACTCACTGCAGGCAGCAGGAAACAGGGGACTTAACAGCAGTAACCAACCACCCCACGCCTGGCTATCACAGGTCTAAACTGTGCCCGGTGCACATGTGTGAATGCCTACCGAGTGCAAGGATGATAAAAGTCCCTGTCCTGGAACTGTATGCTGGAAAGGGTGGATCCCACTTAGGCAAGATAAAGACAAATGAGCAAGGTACATAGTGTGTAAGAGGCCATAAGCACTAGAGAACAAGGGAAGAGGAATGGGAGGTGGGGTTCCCGTGGGAAGGGAGGAGGGGGAGGCCCTTGCTGGGACTGGGAAGAACATTGGAAGCAGAAGGAACAGAAGGTACAGTACCCCTGAGGTAGCACGGTGTCTATTATATGTAAAGATCAACAAGATGAAGGTAGCTAAACCCAGAGTGAGGAAAGAAGCAATAAGCTGGGAGAGGACTGCTTCTGTGGAAGAACCTAAGGTTTTGCCCCAAGTGAGGTGATGGCAGATGTTACTGGCGTCTGAACAATACCACATAGGTTAGTGTGATGTTTTATTTGGGCAGTTTCGTAAAGTGAGTGCTACTACTAGCTCCCATTCTAGAGAAAGGCAACTAAAGAGAGACCATGGGAGAGGTGGGGGTGGTGGTGGTGAGCGTGGAGGGAGCCGGGAGGCTGAATGATGTGTTCAGGGTCATTCAGCTGAAGCCCAGAAGTTGGGAAACAGAAAATGGGAAAGAATAAAGACCTGGGAATGGGGTGCTTGGGGCCCAGGGGAGGGAGTGGAACATTTTTACGACTAGGGAGGTGGGTTCTAAGGACTGTCACCACCACCTGGCCCCAACCTCACCAGGAGATGGCCCATTCAAAGTCCACTGTGCAAGTGGGCACAAGACAGAAACAGGAAGACGTCCTACCTGGCACACGTGCCCTTCAAAAGCAGCAGTCCTTCCGGCTCATAACCACGGGCCTCCAGTTGGAACACCATCCTGTGTCCTTCTGTCCTGACCTTGGACCTTGCGTTGGTAAACAAGGCTCACGAGCCAGATGTTGGCCCCTGCCTCGTGGTCCCTAAACCCTGGACCCTCAGTCTTTCTGGCCAGCCAAGGACATTCTGTTCTCAGCCCTAAGGCAGTAGCTCAGTGCCGATGTAAGTCAGCTGTGCTCTCTCCCCACCACCCTCCTCCAGAATATGGTATGTCTATGGATCCTGGAGAGGTTCCTAGTGAGACACTCTTGCCTCATTCACAGCCCTGCCCCTACCCTGCTATTGCTACAGTGCTCAGTGAAAACAATACTCCACATCTGGAGGGCCCAGTAGGGTTGCTAAAGTCCAGGAGATACTGTCCTAGGGAGCCAGGTCTGTGTAGCTAGCCTGAGTGAGCAGAGGTGACATGGCTTTGATGTGGCCAGGAGCCTGAGAGCCCAAGTGTATCAGTGGGAAAGCCACGATACAGAGAGAAAGAAGGGACCAGGCTACAGTCACAGGCAAGTTAGGGTTAGAACAAAAGAAAACCTGACGGCTTAGCTGTGTGTCCCATGTCTAGGCTGAGCAATTGACCATACTTTTGTGAAAGAGGCCAAGCAACAGATTCAGACTCCCCCCCGACATTGGCACCAACATAAACAAATGTTCCCCACTCGGCCAGCAGATCTGTCCCTACGTGGAGGTCCTCTGCATTTCCTACTTTGTCTCTGTGTATCTGTGTCTCTGTGTGTGTGTGTGTCTCTCTCTCTGTGTGTCTCTGTCTGTCTCTCTCACACACACATACACATACGTGTGCGCGCGCACACACACACACAGAGGCCTTTTGCAGTCCTCGGACTTGACCTGCCCCCAAAAGGCAGAGGAATGGGCCCTGGAAAGGCTAAGGAAACAGGAGAGCCGGCCAACGCTCGTCAGCCCAGATGGAATCAGTCTGCAGCGGGCCAGTTCCACAGCCCACAACTCACAGAGGTCCTGCCCCTGTCCGAACTGTTCTGGAAACCTGACAGGGAAGAGGGGGGTGAGGTCCATAAAAGCAGAAAAACAGAGTCATAGGGACATAGCAAAGCTGAGGAGAGGAGCAGAGGCCACCACCTCATAGGTGAACTCTGGGAAATGCCATCTATCCCTCCGCCTCCAGCTGAAGGATGCAAGACCTACAGTCAGGAGTGTGGAAGGAGATACCACAGCAGCACACTCTAGTCCTCCAGGCCTTAGACCAACAGTAACCTAGCCAGGCCCAGGGACATACAAGATGGCCTTTTATGGGTTTTCCCAAGGACCTCAAATCTCCAGACACACAGAACAGGCCCTGCATCATGTCAGGAGGGACCTCATGACTCATTTCCTCCCCCACCAGCTCAGCCCAAAGCCCTCAATCCTCTCCACCCCACTAACCCAGCTCTCAACATGCAAGAGGGACTGCAAGGAGAAGAAAGGGCTGTCACTCACCACCAGTTCATGGCTGGATGGAGGAATGCAAGGGGCAGCCACCTGTGGGAGAGGAAGAGAAAGTCCCTGTTAGCATCTGTCACAGCAGCCCCTGGGCCTCCTGAGCCTACCCTTACCCATCACCAAGGGGACAGCCTTCCCTGGGGGACAGGGAGAGCTCTTCAGAAGGCCAACCACAAAGGCTTAGACCAGACAACAAACGCAAAATGCCCCTCACAGGTCAAATGCTGTAAAACACTGCACACCTGCCTGCCTGTAGGTCAGCAAAGCAGCGTTTTATACCTTGGAGCCTGCAATAACCATAAAGCTTCCTTTTCCTGTCTCTCTCTCTCTTTCTTTCTCTCTCTCTCTCTCTCTCTCTCTCTCTCTCTCTCTCTCTCTCTCTTTCTCTCTCTCTCTCTCTTCTCTTCTTCTTCATGATTTCTCTGCAGTGTAGAAAGATGGACTTCAAATATTTGAAAGACATGGTTTTGACCTATAGGACAGTAAAAATCCCATACCCCAGTCTTCTCCCCATAGCCAGTGGCACACCCCAACTCAGAGTAGGAGAGGGTCCCACAAACTGGAAATGGCCAGATTGTCCAGGGACAGCACAGAGCACTTTGGTGGGGGTGGGGATGGGGGGAGAAGCAGCATCAACTGGGAGGGGACTGTCATTGTCAGTTCATCTGCATCCTTCACTGGGTCATGGCAACTTGGACTTCTAGAGGAGGAAGAGAGGAAGGAGGGCCCAATGGCCGCACCACCCTGACAATTAGCAGGGCACGTGTCAGAGGCCGGCGCGTTCCTTTCTCCAGCCAACACATTTTTCTTGGATCTCAGTACTCAACCTTGGCTCTGATTCCTCCTCACCCAAGCACCAGGCCAGAGGCCCCATGGAGAGGCAGAGGGTGGCTGAAGAGGCAGCTGCCTCTCCAGATGGTAGGCAACCCCATCTTACATGCAATGCCACCATTTACTGAGCTGGTACCACCTGGCCAGGCATGTTGCTAAATAAAGTGCTTTGCCCTTTCAACAACCAGAAAGGCAGACTCTAGTGTCACCTTCCCTGGGGAGGTGTGGAGGCACAGACAGGGTAAGCAATTCACCCAAGGTCACACAGCAGATGCGAGGCTGGGAACTGAATCCAGGCAATCTGGAGCCCAAGATTTGATGTGAAGAGGTCTGATGACTCACGGCCCTCCCTGTAGGAGAATGAGGGGTACAGAAAGAGCCCCAAGTCCAGGTCCTGATTCACATGAGCATAGAGCTTAAGGTGAATGTTTTAGAATAGGTGCTTTTGCGGGGGACAAGGCCCAGAGTAGGAGCAAAGATGGGGACAAGAGAGAAGGTCTCCAGAGCTGCCTACGACCATTCCGATCAACAGCCCGGACTGCAGCCACAGGTTTCACACTCCAAACCAACCCCACCATGGGGAGCTGTAAAGCCAGGCTCTCAGAGGCGCCCCCTCCCAACTCATCAGACCGGCACAGGGTTGTGGTACAACTGCTGGGCCACATCCCAGCTGGCCTCAGTCCTCAGTACTGCAGACAGCTGCGGCATGCACAGAGGGCTATACTGCAGGACATCAGGGCTGCCTCAGCTTCCGGAGCCCAAACCGGATTCTATGCATAAAGGTAGGCAGTGGCTTTGAGATCCAAAGGGTAGTCTCTCTCCCAGGCCCATCCTAACTCTGGACCCGTTCCATATCCTTCACCCCCAGCTCCCTAGGTCGATGTACCACTGAGAACCAGCACCTACAGCGGTACAGTCATATCCATCCCCCTGCCTCAGCCCCACCCCCACCCTGCAATGCAGCATCCCAGGGGCCTTTCCACCCCTAGCCCATTGCTGAATGAGCTGTGGCTGCTAGCCCACGAACTTATGTGTCTCAGGACTTCTGGTCTCATTCTTGCTTTTTTTTTTTCCCCCGAGGCACAGAAATGTTTCCTTAAAAGGCCCTCTGTCTCTCCTCTCCAGCACCCTGGCCCCCAGCCACCCTCTCAGGAGCCCAGAATGTGCCAGGAGAACCAGGGGCCCTGCCACTCTGTGGTCTGTGCTCAACAGCCCCACACTCACTCCTGGCACCAGCAGTGGCTGACTCCACTGACTATAGGGGACTTAGGTAGCCTTGAACTGTCTTCAAGGGCTCTGATGACAGCCCTGCTGTGACCTCACCTCCATGCCCGGTCCTGGGCTGAGACACAGGTAGTCAGCCTCAGGTGAGTTGTCCCCATCCCCCTCCCCACAGCCCTCTAGAATTAGTCAGAATAAGCCTAATGCTCCATGTCCCCAAATGAAGGGCAAAGGACAAGAAGTCACAGTCACTAGGCAGCAGTCATGGCTCAGTACAGTGTGACAACACCAAAGGCTTACGAAGACCTGGGCCTAATTACTTAACAGATGGGAGAGTGAGGCCACGGCCATGCAGAAGGCAGATCCTGTACTGCTCTTATACCCACCCTGCTCTTCACAGAAAACCAAAAAACTGTGCCGGAAGCCTCATACTCCCAAGTAGAACCTCATCAGTCTCAGGGTGCAGCATACACAGGATCCTAGGTAGAAACACCATCTTGGGTTTCCTTCCTAACACTTGCTATGTCTGTGTTTTTTCTTTTCTTTTCTTTTCTTTTCTTTTCTTTTTTTTTTTTTTTTTTTTTGGTTGTTGTTTTGTTTTGTTTTGTTTTTTGTTTTTTCGAGACAGGATTTCTCTGTGTAGCCTTGGCTGTCCTGGACTCGCTTTGTAGACCAGGCTGGCCCTGAACTCACAGTGATCCGCCCACCTCTGCCTCCCAAGTGCTGGGATTAAAGGTGTGCGCCACCATGCCCGGCAGTGTCTGTGGTTTTTCTTGTTGTTTTATGACAGGGTCTTACTATAGAGCCAACACAAACCTGGAACCCTTTCTCTCCTGCCTCAGCCTCCCCAGTGATGGCAGCATAGTTTGCATCACTATACACTTGACTCAAGTGCCCCCTCCCACCACCTTTCCTAATAGAAATAATTTTAGGAGTGTGCGCTTTGTGTGTGAGAAATCTTGTCTCAATAAATAAATAAATAAATAAATAAATAAATAAATAAATAAATAAAATACAATGTTCTACCTGCATGTGTGCCTGCATACCAGAAGAGGGCACCAGATCTCATTATAGATGGTTGTGAGCCACCATGTGGTTGCTGGGAATTGAACTCAGGACCTCTGGAGGAACAGACAGTGCTCTTAACCACTGAGCCATCTCTCCAGCCCACGGCGCTAGAACTCTTGACTGGAATATACAAGATGCTGAATTCAGTACCCAGTACCAATAAGAAGAGGAACAAGAGGAGGAGGAGGAGAGAGAGGAGGGAGAGAAGTTTTTAAAATAAAAAAGTACATTTAAGCATTTCCAAGTATACAAATTGGTGGAATTGAGTATATCAGCAGGCATTGCTTATGTCCAAAACTTTTTCATCATCCAACACATCCACACCCACTGAATAATGATTACCCTTTTCCCTTCCCACCCCACAACATCTCAACTTCTGCCTCTGTGAATGTGCCCATCACTGAGACCTCTGTGATCTGACAATAGATACTTGGAGTATGTGTGTGTGGCGGCGGGGGGGGGGGGGGGGAGGCAGGGGGAGGGGTGACCACCGTTCTCACCTCTAAACTCTCTTTCCAAGGCAAGACCCAGGAAGCAAGACTTCCATCCCCCCAAGGCAGGCCACACAAACTCTCACCTTCCAGGACCCTGTATCCTGCCATTCCCACCCCCCAAGGCAGGCCACATAAGCTCTCACCTTCCAGGACCCTGTATCCTGAAGCTGGCCACAGAACTTCTGACCCTTCCCTTGTCCCTCATCAGGACACAGGACCCTCTTCATTGCAGAGGGATGAATGATGTCCAGAGAGACCAAGGGGAATATGGACAAAAGGGCTTCCTCGGTTTGCCAACCATACTGTGAGCAATCAGAACCAGGCAAAGAGGTCTCACACAAACCCCAAAGGACAGGCTTCTAGGGCACTTACACACAGTTCCTGGAGAAAAGTGTGCCCCCTCACTCCCCAACTATTCACCCCATATGCTCCATCATCTGTGTCTTTCATCAAATCCTTTCTGATACACTACAAGCCATGCCTGCTATGTCTACTGGGCCACTAAAGCAAATTGATGGTACCCAAAGCAGGGTCATAGGAACCTCAGTTTAATGCCCAGTTGGTCAGAAGCACAAAGACACCTTGGATTTGGGGACTGCCATCTACAGGACAGAGGGCAGTCTTGGGAACCAGGCACCCAATCTATGGAGTACTGCACTGTGCCTGGTGCAATATTGAGCTAAACTGGGTTAGAAGCCACTTGCAGGTGTCACCACTGCACAACAGTTTGCTGCTGGAGAGGGGACCTACATACACATCCTGTGAAGCCACAGAAAGTCTTTGCTGCCTGGTGTGACAGAAACCAGGACATTTGTGCTTTGCTGACAGACATATTCGTGAATGACCAATCACACGCTTGCCTTTTTGTGTGTGTGTGTCTGGCTGATTCCACTTCATGTTATAGCTGAATAATATCCCCCAAATTGGCATGCAAAAATCAAAACCAGTCCCTTGGAATGCACCAAGTGACAGGGTCTTTAAAGAAATGACGAAGTGAGTCCACCAAGAGGAGTCTTGATTCAGTACAGCCCATCGTCCTTACAGGAAGAAATCAGGACACAGACCAAGGAGGGGAGACCCCATGAGGACACAAACTGAAGGTAGCGTCCATGTACCAAGGAGCCAGGCCATAGAAGACAACAGCTATGATGATCCTGATTGCAGAACCCAGCCTGAAAGCCATGAGAGCCAATTTCATGACCCCAAATCCACCTTTCTAAGATCCACTGAGGTGCAAGGTAAAAGCTGTCCCACTGCGTGTACCACTACCCTGAAAGGATCCATTCACTGGTTGATAAACACATGGCTCATTTCCAGAGAAGTGTTAACAGTGACTCTTACTCTTGTCCAACAGGTCCAGGTACCCACATTAATAACACCAAATGCTACACAGAACCGAGGGACAGTGGGATTTATAAAGTACCTACTGTGTGTCATTTAATTGGGGACTTTACAGCTGTGCTCCACCCCCTCACCCCTACTCTTACAGAAGGGAAGCATGCAGGCCATTTCCAGTGTTGCAGCTTGGCCTGATGCTCACTTCAGAAGTGAAGTTTGCTTTTAAAGGGCAGATAGGGAAATGGTATTAAGATGGCACTAATATGTGTGTGTGAGATGTGGAAATGGGAACACGTGGCATGTCAAAAGAACAACCAGGTCTCCCCTGTAGCTGGGACCCAGGCCGGGTGTAGGGACGACATGCTGATGAAGGGACACTGAGGTAGGCAAAAAGGGGAGGGGCCTGTACACCACTCTTTCCATGCTTGACCATGGGCAACTATAAATGGCCAGGAAAAGAGGTCACACTTTTTGGCTGTTGGCACTGAGGAACCATTGTAGGTTCTTGGGTAGAGGAAGGACAAACAGAAGCTTTGCTCTAGGCAAAGAACTCCTGGACCAGGGGCAGAAAGAACGGGAGAGTAGACAGCTTAAAGGAAGCATGGAAGCACACAGACCATACTAAGAGCAACCAGGACAAGAAAAGGGAGGAGAAAGTGGAGCCTGAAGTCTAGGACCAAGAAACCACTGGGTACCCCAAAATCTAGGGGCCCACAAAACACTCCAGCCTAGAGCTTACACCCTACTCTTTCCTCCTTACAACTCCTGAGCAGAGCCACCACTTACCACTCTGTCTGTGATGGACAGAGTGCCTTTGTACCAAAAGGGAGCCAGCATCTAAGCTTTGGTCACCAAGTGTCACTCCATGGTGGCCCCGGAAAAGTCAACTGTCTGTGCCTATGACTAAAGAAACAACCAAATGGCACCTCATCTGTGGGTTCATATTATTATGCAATGGGGCAATCAAAGGCCCCAGATAAGTCGCCCCATGTTGTCCTGGAAGCCCAGGTGTCCCTCGGGATTTGTAGGTGTCCAAAAGATGCCAAGGTCTTGGGGTTGAAGCCCAGAGGAAGGACATGGCTGCTTGAAGAATGCCAACTGGGCTTCAAGTCACTAGCCTGCCTGGATGAGCTCCAGGTTCTAGGCAGGAGAAGACCTGGGGGGGATGGCCCCTGTCCTGGCTCCATGGCCTCTGGGCCTGTGCTAACCCTGCAGGGCACTGCTCCTCTCTAGCT
Source organism: Acomys russatus (assembly GCF_903995435.1). Lineage (NCBI taxonomy): Eukaryota > Metazoa > Chordata > Mammalia > Rodentia > Muridae > Acomys > Acomys russatus. The sequence continues at coordinate 27,716,330 of NC_067148.1, read as the reverse complement.
CCCAGACAGTTGCAAGACTCTTTCCTTCCCTTATATAGAGTTCAACTACAACCAGGAAAGGACATGTGCAGAGTTCCTTCTCACCAGGAGGCAAGAAGAGGCCTGTTCCCAGGGACACCTCGAGCCAGAAGGATGGCCCTGGCCTGGATCCCTCAGCTCCAGTGACGACAGAGACTAGGAGGGGCCTGCTCTTCCTATAAACACAACACAGACTAGACTCAGAAGGAACTTGGGGAAGACAAGATCCAGTCCTGTCTCAGAACACTGTCTCCAAGACCCCAAGATCCCCCAGCACTACCTCATTATGTCCCTAGGTTTCTCTTCTAGCTTGAGTCCTCTTCTGTGGCACCTGTCATTGGCTGTCTGGCCCTACTTCCGGGTCCTATATGGTTGTCAGATGGGCCATTTGGGCAGAGGGATTGCTCTCTTGGCAGACCCCTCCACACCCCCACATACAGGAGTGGTTCTCACACCCCACACAACACAGCCCACTCATCAAACAGCCTGCCTCTAGGAGGATGAGATGACTGGGTGTGCCAAGCCTCCAGGAGCCTATGGAATGGAGGATTCAGAGTGGTCCTCCATCAGAAGGCCCCAAACAGCTAAGAAGTAGGGGTGAAGGTAGGGAGAGCAGACACAGCTATGATCCAAGTAGGCCACATCACTGAAGGTGATCGTCTGCAGAGCTAGCCTGGAAGATGGCACACAACGACAGGTGGAATTAACACTCTACAGCAGTGGTTCTTACCCTTCCTAGGGCTGTGTTAATACAAGTCCCTCATATTGTGGTGACCCGCCACCAACCATAAAATTATTTTCACTGCTAATTCATAACTGTAATTTTGCTACCGTTATGAATCATAATATAAGTATCTGATATATGACTCCAACGTGGGTCCCTACTCGGGTTGAGAACTGCTGCCCTATAGGCTACATGGGCTGCACAGTGACTCTAAAGAAAGGATACCTGGGGAGCCCAACCCCAAGACCCCAAGGAGCCAACACAGTGGCCTTGCCTGCTGATGGGGAAGCTGGGAAAGAAGCAAGGTTACCCACTGGGATGCGCTTGGGAGCAATAGAATCGGAGATCCCAGCACCCACTCAACACAAGACTACTACAACCTAGGGTCATAAAAGCCAAGAGGCAAGCAATGGCCAGGAAATAAGGTGGGATGGGAAAAGAGGGCACAGTCACAGGGCATGGCTGGGCCTGACACCAGCCACTGTCACAGTTCTACCTGCTAACCCTCCTCTGGGCCACCCAACACGGTTCAAGCCATAATCTGTGCAGCCGCTCCCCTCCTCCTTTTCCTCCTTACTCAATGCCTGGCAGTCTCTCTGCAAACCACCACTGCAGTGCCCTGAGTCAAAGACACGGTGGCATTAACCCTTTCCAGGACCTCCTCTTTTCCCCTCGGTCTCTTCTTGGCAACCAGGAAGCCATTTCTAAAATGTACCCTAGTCATGTCACTCCTCAGCCTAAAGGTCTTGCCATCTTAAGCAAGAGGATCCAGTCTAAATGTCCTAATACAGCTGTTACCGTCCATGAGGATCTGTGGGGTCCCTCCTGTAGGCCCACTTCTCAACCTTCCCTCAAAACCCCCTGTGCTATTTCCCCATCTTTTTATTCCAAATTCTACCCTAAGGTCACATACCAGTAAAGAACAAGCACAGCTCTGGCCCCCAGGAAGGCTCAAGACTCAAGACTAACTCCATTCTGCCCCAGGACCTCAAGGCTTGACCAGTAAGGACCACAGGAATGGCAAATCAGGCTGAGCAATGTGTAGCCTGCAGGGCCCAACCGAAGCAAATGTCCAGGCCCCTGCAGTAGCCTGATGCCTCCAAAGTCAATAAGCGAGCAACAGGGCAAGAGTGGGGAGGAGCTGGCAGACAGGAGGAGGCCTTCCTGAAAGAAGCAGCTGCACTGAGGTGAGAAGAGGCTCTGAGAGGGGACAGAAGACAGAGTGGAGAGGGTGCTTAAAGCAGACAGAAGAGATACTTAAAGGAGAAGATGGCAGACGCCAGGCCTGTTAGCACAGGCCCGGAATCCCAGCTATGTGGGAGAGTGGGGCTAGAGGACTGAAGCTTCAAGGCTGCGTTGCTGTCTCAGAATAAAAGGTACTAACGGAGCTGATAGGGTAGCACTGTTGTAGAGTGCCCACCTAGCATACACAAAGGAACAGCCAAGGAGGCAGCTGGGAAATCTAATGCCACCTGACACAGGAGCCAGGCTTCTGTCCTGAGTGCAGGGGCTAAGTCCACTTCCCGACAGTCTCTGAAATACAGAGAACAGAAAAGCCCCACTCCTTCTGGGGCCAGGCATTTGTTGCAGGGAACTGGGGGGAGCACAGCCTACGGCAAACAGATGACATCTAGGAAGTTCCTAGAAGCTGGTTCAGGGGCAGGCTCCGGGCTTGGTCAAAATTTGGTAAAAGATGGGGCCAGAGGAAGTAAGTGACAGGCCCAAGAAATGGAGCCAAGCAATCACTCAGCACATGGGGACTGAGCTCCCAGCTGAGGAGAAAGAAGGGAAAGAGAACCAGCCCCAACCCTGGACGGAAGCTGTGGCCTCAGGAGGAAGCAGGCATGTAAACAGACTTATAAATCTGCCCGGAACTGCGACAGTGGAAGTCCGAAGAGGCCATTCTTGCTCCAGGATGACTGTCCATCTGTTTTTCCCAAGGCTACACCCTAGAGGAGACTGCCTTCCTCACCCCTGAGGGTTTCTGTCCCTACATGAGAACTTTAAGGAACAAATGGCTTTGACCCTAAACCATATTTGAACAAGGAGGCAGGAAGGATGCCTAAGAGGGGAAAAAAATTAAGAGTAATGGGAAAATCCACAGGTCTCAAGAATTGCTAAGGACTGGACCCCAGCTGCCAGGGGGATGTGTCAGGGAAGGCTGGGGGAGAGGAGACAGCAGTTGGGTTGAGTCAGGCACTGTAGAGAAAGTCCCACAGGGCATCATCAGCCCCTTGCATACTAAACCATGCTTTCTGTTGCCATGCAGTCCCAACCAATGGCATGCAGACCTCTGCCCTTGGATAGCTGCAGAGTTCCCAGGAACATATGAGCCCCGCCCCCTTTCCCAACTTCTAGGAAGTGCTTGATCCACCCAACCCCCACCCCTACCCCAGATGACAAATTTGGTTTTGTTTATCAGAGACCTTGAATTTCTGTACCTTCCTGGTCCTGAGATTACAGGTGTGTACCACTGTGCAGCTTTAGGCATTGCAGAGGTTTAAAACCAGAGTGTCAAGCAAGTGAGGCAAGTACTGTATCAGCTGAGCCTTATCCCCCAGTCCCAGATTGACAGCACTGGAGAGGGAGAGATAGTAAATATATTCACCGCAGCCTTTTCTCCCTGGGATGACTATAATCTCAGCAACACAGAAATGTCAAAAAGGTCATCTCAAATTTGAAGAAATGTCTTAAATTTCTATTGTTTCCCCGGACTCCCGAAATAGCCTATGTCAGCGCCCAATGAGGCTGCCGGGAAATCCTTCCTTATGTCTAGCTGCTTCTCTTTTTAAAGGAGTTAAAGCTCGCCAAAGCCGGCTGAAAGCAAAGCCAGCCTCGTGTCCGTCAGGGGAAATTCCACAGCCTCGAGGTCTGTCTGTGAACTTCATGTCTCCTGGACCCTTTAAGGATCATTTTGTTCACACGACTCCAAACAGCTCAGTACTAAAACTACACCCATCAGCTGGGAACAAGTTCTGCTCCACCTTCGGCAACTTCTGCAGCACCTTCTGTGCGTTGACGCCCTTTCCAGATTCCTGAACACTTCCAAGAGGCCACAAGTGTCCAACTAAAAAGCAGGGGACTAGTTGGCCTGCAAGCCAGGCGTGGGCTCAGACACTCTTTAACACCCACTGTACTCTCAGGATCCTCCCATGTAAAAGGGACCAATGGGAACTCTTTGTAGCCTGGCTGGCAATAGTTAACAAGACCATGATCAGGCAGAGGGTGCAGCTCAGCAGTAGAGCACATGCTTTTTACCCACCCTGCAAATCGGCAAGATGAAGTCAGCTGAGCTCTCATCTGTAGGAATGCCTGGGACACGAAGCCATGGTTCTCTATGTGCCTGGATGCTCTCACTGACACATCTCCACCCACGAAATCCCCGGCCCCCACCCTGTGAGCTAAGTGCCAGTGCCAGCCCCCTTTTATGGAAGAAACTGAGAATCTGCAGGATAAAGGAGTCAGGTTTGGAGATTCCCATCGAGGCTGGAAGGATGGTTCAGTGGCGAAGCATACTCAATGATGCTCTTGCAGAAAACCTGGGTCCAATTGCCAGCACTCACGTGGTGGCTCACAACCATCTATGGCTCCAGTTCTAGGATATGTGATACCCTCTTCTGGCCTCCTCAGGCACCAGACACATACATGTACACATACACACATGTAGGGGAAACAGTCATACACATAAAGTAAAGATAAATAAGCATTTGAAGAGTCTCCTCTACAGTCAACCAAAGACAACTAACTATCCAATGACAACCTCCATCAAAGCATTGCCCTCTCTTAAGATTTCCACTCTTTATGTGGCATAAGCTTCAGACATCTGAAAGCCATTCCTGCAGAAACTTCTGACCCACACATGGCAGAGGCAATAGTGAGCAATGGATGAAGCTGGCCCAGAGCCCCGGAAGCAGGAGGTCCCTAGGGCAGCGCAGCCCGGCCTCACGAATCTCCTTCAAGACCATCTGTGGCGAGAGGCAGGAAGCCCTTCTTGCTCCCAATTAGCCAGCAACAGAGACTTGAAGCAGGGCCAGCCCCAAGGCCAAAGCAAGCCTGGCTGTAACCAGCATTGTTTAGCTCTGAGTGACGCATATCCACCCCAGTCATGTTTCCTTGTTCCCGGGAAAAGCTAAGGGATGCACACGGACCGGACCGGGAGGCAAGGGTAGGAAGGACAGCAACAGTCCTGGTTCTCACTGCCTCAGAGAGCGGGCAGGTTAAAGACGAGGAGAGAAAGTGCTCATCAGATAGAGACTTCGTGACCCAGAGACACCCACAGATGGCATGGCAGTGACCACACACAGCTCTCGATGCCCCAGGCGATACATGCTCCACATCCAACGCACACACACACACACACACAGCACCACTTTGCCAGATGCAAAGTCACTCCCTAGTCCTCTGACCTCACCCAGAACAGGCTCACGAAGGCACTGCCAACATATCCAGCTGCCTGTGTGACCCAGAGCACTGGGAGCCAGAGCCAGGTGCAGTGGAAAGCCAGATGTGGGAAAGAAGATGTAAGGGAATTGGAGGTCTGAGGGTCCATGAAGCACCATCAGATCTCTGTACCCCTACCCCACCCCCAATACCTACGGAACCAGGCCCTCTACTAAAGCCTGAGGCAGTAACAGACTACCCTTGGATTTGAACTTGCCAGTTGCCTGAGCCCTGCACAGAAGAGAGAATACACACACACACACACACACACACACACACACACACACACACACACACACACACCACACACACACGTATGAGCAGAGGGCTGGAAAAGTCAGAACCAAGCATCACAAGAAGGGTGGGTCTGAGTGGAAGGTAAACAGCCTCAAAAGTATGCAGGCACCAAAACAGGAATTTTAGTATCTGGATCTATTGGACCAGATACAAGTGATTCCCCCATTTTCCACAGGAAGCCACCCAAACTTAAAACAAGAGAGAGTTGTCCAAGGTCTCACAGCTGAGAGGGGCTGAGCCCAGAAGTGCGGGACTGCAAACTCCGAGCAAGTTAGATGCCACTGCGGACCAAGTCGAGAAGGGGTGGGGCTAATACAGATGTAATTAGGGGTGTGGCCAAGGCTTGGACCCAGCCAGGACCCTCTACTCCAAAGTCCAGAGGTCTGCAGTGTGATTCAGCTACCTCTGGGGAGCATTCCAGAGCTGCAGTCCCACTCTTCTCAGCCTAACGAGCCACCTGCTCTAGACAAACCAAACCGTTACTCACAAGTTACTCACTCTGCCTTGGCATTCAACCTTGCACGTCCACTCTGCAGATCCCTGAGAGCAGTCATGGAGAAGCCAGAAGATCTGTGGCTCCCCTCCCTCCGGCCAGAACATCTCCAACCTGAGTCACAGGGACACACCAGACTCTGGCCTGCTCACAGTAACAGCTGCCGCCCCTCTGCTCTGTTCCAAGAAACAGATGCCTAGAGCAACGGTCACAGGTCACCGTCCCCAGGCGCAGAACAGCCCAACCCAGGACTAGAAGGGAGCTTCCCAGGACCAGAAGGGAGCTTCCCAGCATCTCTGCCAACATCCCAGGGGATGCTGGAAGACACTCAAGAGCGCAGCCTCTACTAGACAGATCTTCCCAGGCACAAGAACAGGAGGCTACGTTCAGAAAGCTCTGTGGCTAGAAGGAGAACATTTGGTTAAGCCTAGCCTTTTATTTCACAGGTGAGGGTGCTGATGCCCAAAGTTCCAACATCGAAGTAGGCAACCAGCTGCCTGGCCTCCACCTCTGCCCCACCCCCACTACCCTGAGTCCTTCCTCCACACTCAACAACAACCCTCCTGCCTCAGATTGGGGCGATCTCCCCAATTCTACTCTCCACAGAGTTGTGGTAGTCCCCACAATGGGGGATAGCAATTCAGGAAGGTAAGCGAAGCTCTGGAGATACTGTGGATACTGGAGATACCTGTCACTAAGAGATTTGGGGCTCAGGTTAGGGCCAGAATCAGGCATCAGTCTTAAAAGCAGGAGACAGAACCCAGGACCTCTGGCTGCAGGTTGAAGACCTCTGGAACAAGACAAGGAGTGGATTTCTTATGGTCCCAGCTGGGGAATTTCAAGAGTCCTGACTTCCTCCTACTCTCCTCTCCTCTGTCATCCCCACCCCCTCCTCACCCCTAATCACCGGGGTTCCTCTGCTCTGGTACTCAGCTCAGCCACAGAGCTTAGAAGCAGCAGCTGCAACATATGTGGTGGTCCAAGGAGTATCTAAGCCTTCGGAAGAGTTCATCCATCTCGTGTGTTCTCCCATCCCTCTCTAGGCAGCTGCTACATTCAGCCCCAGCCAGAAGCCTTGCACACCCCCTCTGTTGACCTGCTCCAGCCCCCAAGAACAGCAGCAGCCACAGTGACAGAGGTTACAGAGTATGGAGCAGGCCAGCCCTGCGTCTCTACTTCCCATACTCAAATAACTCAAGAAGAGCACTGGTGGCTTGAGTAAGCTGCCCATGGTTGTCGCTGCCTGTCAGAGGTAGAACTGGGATTCAAACCCACACAGTGGGGCTGCGAAGCCTTTGACTTAACCCCAAGGCCAACCATCCCCTCATGATAACCCTCACTTTAAGAACTGAAGGTTCTTGAGATGCCCTCTCCACTCTCAACCTACAGTGCTTGAGCTCTAGTTAACTGTGGTGTGCTGGCATGGGGCCTTTGAGCAGCTCAACGTTTCTCCTGGTTTTAAACAGGCTGCCCCTGCCCCCACACTCACTAGCCACTTCAAGTCAGACTAGGCACTCCTGACTTCCAGCAGGCAGGTTCCTCCACCAGACTAAGGGATAGCCTTGACCATTCATTCATTCATTCATTCATTCACTCACTCACTCACTCACTCATTCATTCAACACACAGTGGGCCTACTGTATTCTAGGACCCATAGTAAAAGATAGGAGCTTCTTGGCACCTTAGACATCTACGAAGCCTGCTATCTACCCTCACTCCACCTTGTTTCAACACAGCTCATTAAGAAGCCTTGCTGGGGAAGGCTCCCACAGCCAGCAGGCTCTGGTCTCGGGCACAGGAAGAAGTCAGGGGTCAAGGGACACAGTAACACCAAGAGGACTTTTCAGTCCCATGGGTTAAAGACACAGGTGCAGGACTCCAGGAACACAGGTCCTGTGCCCTGTCCAAGCCCTTCCTAAGCCAAAACCCCATCATGTTGCCACTATATAAAAATATCTCTGCTGCTCCCAACTTTGACTTGGCCCAGGAGGTCTCTTACCCTTTGCTACCCAAGCAAGACCTCTGGGCTCTCCCCAAAGCCACTCTTTGTCACAGGTTCCCTCTTAAAACCACATTTACCATGCCGAGCATTTTGCAATTTTGTTTCAACTCCCCAACAGCACACAAGGCTGTTCTGGAATGTGAACCTCATCGTACAGGCTCAGACACTGAGGCTGCTGAGCCAATGTCACACAGGGAGTAAGTGATGGAGCTGAAAGGGACCGAGCCATTACATTACCCATACTTACTTGCATGCCTCCGCATACCTGAGATCTGTTGGTGGGAACAGCACCACTCCTGCACTGCCTTGGGTCAGGGTGCCCCCAAGGGTGGAGACCCTTCGTAAAACTCCTTCTCAACCTTCAAAACCCATCTCAAATGGCTCTTCCTCTCAGAGGCCTCAGCTACCCCATCAACTCACATAACCAGCTTCCTGCTTCCCATTCGTGCTGCATTTTGCAAAAAAGCTGTCTACTCCCCTTTGCCTCCGACTAGAAGGTGTCTCACTGGCCTTTCCAGCCCCATATCTGGCACCCTGCCTGGCACAGAGTGGATGCCCTAAAAGGCTGTTAATGTGAAATCAGAATGGCCCCCAGGCCCAGTTGGATTGGCCCTGGCTCCTGGCCTCCTCGGCAAGCTCATGGGCATTGCTGGACCCAGGGAACCAAACCCAGCAGCCCATCTCCTCCAGACCCAGATGGCTGGTCTCAGACTCCCCCTCCTTCGCCCAGCCCCTCTCTGCTTCACCAGCTCTGTGATTCTGGGAGTCTCAGCCGGTGATTAGGGCCCTAATCAGGCAGGACTTCCTGCCAGCCACTGCCAGAGGTGGGGGCGGGGCAAGAGGGAAGCAAGGTCAACCCAAGGTGAAGTTTCACAGCCAGAGACCCAAGCAGCCCCCACGCCCACACTCCACACTTTCGCAGCCCCCAACACTACACCTCTCCAACCTTTTGACTGTTAACTCAGGGCACTTGAGGGACTCAGCCATGGAGAAAAACCAGGACAGCCAGAGATCTGTTTGGTCAGATCTCACCCTACCTTGGGTCAGATTGCCCCTGGGATGGAGACCCTCTGTGCATTTCCTGTGGAGCCTCAGCCTTAGCCCTGGCCCCTGCTGACACCAAGCCCGACATTGAACCTCAGCCCACTCCCTGAAGAGTGGTTATGGGCCAGCTGACTGCCTAGGCTTCTGGAGGGTATGCTCAAAGTGAGGTCCATTTCTCATCTCTCAAGGAGGTTATCTAGAAGGGCAGGGGGCAGAGCCTGGCTGAGGAGGGAAGCCAGAGAGAGCCCTCCCAATGCTTGTCATGATCAGCCTAGGACCAGTCTTCCTTCAAAAGAACCCTTAATGTTTTCTGCAGCTGCAACTGGGCGGGCCAGGGGTCCGGAAATGGTGTTCACCCCTGACCCAGAGCAACCTCAGCAGCCTCCCGTGTGGGGATCTCTGGGTAAAAGAGCAGGCCAAGAGGCTGATCCTTGGTGGGGGGAATGTCAGAGACACTAGAAAGCCACGGAACCCCCCCCCCCAAAAGGTAAAGGCCTGAGAGGGAATGGAGTGTGGCCAGGAGACCTACTGACCAATCTTCAAAGCTCTCAGCTCCTGTGTACACACAGGAAGGGCTGGGGTGGTTATCCCCACCCCTTACCAACAAGGGATTGAATTAGACTGCGGCAAGAGGAATGCCAGTTAGACTTCAAGGAGCCCTGGAGGGTCTAAGCCAGTTTGCAGTGGTTACCTGGGAATTCCACTTGAAAACATAAACGCCACCCCTATGGCTAAGGTGAAGGATATAGCCTGTTTGTAGGGAAACAGAACAGGCCCTTGCCAAGCCTGGGAGCTTCGCACACAGGCAGCAGCTGTCTGAAGGGTGGGAAGGCATCCCAAAAGAGACTTGTTTACTGGGATGGCAATTTTCTCAGAGTTCTCCATAAACACACATCTGCCCTGGCTCCCTGGGGAGACAAGTCTGAGGTTCCCTCAGCTCTAGGCCGGCCTTCTAACTGCAGACAGAGGCAAAGACAGGGAACAGAAGACACTGCTCTGATACTAGCAGCCCTTAAAGGAAGTCCACGGAATCCTGACCTATAGTCTCTCCAGTGTAGGGAAGGAACAACTAGCAGGAGAACAGGGCCAACCAAGGGGCAGGCTTTGGAATGAGTGACACCCACCAATAAGAATGCTTACTAACAAAGAACATTGGCTTTCCGTTGTTGTTTTGGATGTTTGTTTTTGAGACAGGGTTTTGTGTATCCCAAGCTGACCTTGAACTTACAAGGTCATAGATTATCTTGAACCCTTGATCCTAAGCCTCCACCTCCCCAGTGCTGGTATTACAGGTGTCCACTACCATGCCCAACTCATGCAGTGCTGAGAAAAGAACCCAGAGTTTTGTGTGTGCTAGGCAAGCATGCTACCAGCTGATCCATAGCCCATATTTCAAATCGCTTTAAATCAATTCATTCATTCAACCCCTATGTCCATGCCAGGAGGCAAATACTACTGTGCCATTTTAGAGAGGAGACTGAGGCTTAGAGAGGCCTAATCATTTGCTGAGACCACACAGCTATAGGCAGGAATGGTTGCCATGGGTAGGTCCCCAGCAGGCTGGCTCTAGCCTCATGCCCTCTCTCTGCCTTGCTCTGTTCTTCAGAGGAAAAGCAGCATTGTTTGTAGGCTTACAGCTCTCCAGCAGACCTGTCCCAAACCCTCAGTCTTCCAGCCTCAGTTGGCACCCAAAGGCATCCCACTGAACAGGCAGGGAGCACCAGTGCAGACAGGTGACAGACAGAGGTGAGAGGCAGCAACACTTGAGGCAAAAGAGGCCCATGTTCACTTCAAGAGAAGGCGAGGAAGGTCCCTGGAGGAAGTTCCCAGTGGGAGCGAGAGGAGAGCTCACAGAGGCCCTTCTGGGCCCTCATCTGGTCTGGTTGGATCCCTGGAGCCACTGTTCTGCACCAGTCCCTGGCCTACCCCATGCTAGGGCCTGAGCTGTAGGCTCAAAGCCCTAAAAAGGCAGGGAACACACAGCCTGTCCTGCAGGAGCCCTGTAGGAGGAAGCTGTCCGGGGCACTAACCCGGTCCCCTCTCATCACAGTTCCAACTCCCCCAAGGTGAGGACAAGGAGGGAGACAGCCAAGAGCACCCCCCTAAGCAGAGAACCAGCTGCCCTAAGGACTCTAGCTGCCAGCACAGGGTGTCCATGGAGGCAGCCCAGGCTGTGAGGCTGGCATCCCTGCCACCCCCACCATTCCTTTCCCAGCTGGCTTATGCCCACACCTCTACATGCCTAATAGCTCTGGAAAGCTAAAAGCAAGCCAGCCAGCCAGGGATCCGTGGAGCCAGAGGCCTCAGGGGATAATGCTGGGGACAAAGTAGAGGCCTGTCCCTCCCCAGTGTCTAAAAACATCCTCCCCGCTCCAGCCCGTAGTCATGATCCGTTCTGATTTGTTTTGTTGTTTGTTTTTGTTTCTGTTGGGGGCGTGGGGGCTCTACCTGTCTTCTGGCAATTTTCTATCCTTCATCCTAAAACCTCAGTTTCCCTTTTTAGGGTGAAGGAAACTTAAGTGAGAGGCAACAGTGGACCAGCTGCTCAGTGGATGCCTCCACTCAGGCCCTCACATCCCTCCCCTGCTCTACCTCATCACTGGGTTCCTTTCATCCATAATGGGAAGTGCTCTGATTAAGAAGCCTCCCCTATCTCCTGGCTGTAGACAAGGGATACAAGGTAGACAATGAGAAGAACTTCCTCTTCAGAAAAAGCCAGACGGGTGAGAGGTGCTGCCCTGATTGGAGGCAGAGGGCCCTTGCGCAGGAACTCCAGACTCTGGCTCCATGATTAGGAAGAGCACAGGGGCCACAGGCAGGCCACAGAATTGCCTGTGGGGCTAGGCACGCTGAGCCAGAAAGGATGGCACCCAGGGAGGGTCCTAAACTCCAGGGAGGCAGGCCATGGGGACTCTGCTTCCCTATAAGAAGACCCCCACAACACTGAGTTTGGGGAAGTGTTCCCCACACACACACACATTGCCTCTCTTTCCCAGAGAAAACAGGTTTGAGGAGGCCACAGGGAGGTCACCTGTCCCTCTCCTACTGGTCCAGAGAGGCCCTTGAGAACAAATGCCCTTGGCATGTTCCCACCACCACCACCTCAACCACCACACACTGGTTATTACACAGGCCATTTAGTGAAACCTTCACAACCCTGAAGTATTTGTAAAGAGGGAAACTGAGGCCCGCCCCTGCTCCTGAGTCTCAGAGTCTGGCATCTCTGCCCACCAACCCCAACAGCTGAGAAAGCTACTCTGCACTACTCAGGGCAGGGACTCAGAATATCCAACATGGAAACCACTCCTTGTCCTCAGACCTGTGATGCATGCCATCCCCTCCCCTTTACCCTGTGGCATACGGCCATGGGGGCAGGGGTGGGCATCCAGCCTTTGAGGAGTTAACCACGGGGCCAAGCAGAGTGGCCAAGAGGAAGCACTTCACAACAGCAGGGCAGGAAGCAGCTGGGGCAGACCTGATGGGCAGTCAGCTGTGGGTGCCAGGGAGAGGCACATGCAAGGGCTCTCTATCCCCCCAGTGCAGGCAGGGAGGGTGACCCTGTGAGTCCCCACCCACGCCCCAAGCCCAAAGCCACAGCTCTGATCCCCCATTCCAAACCCCTATTCCAGAGCCAGAGAATTCCCCAACTCTAAGACTCCCAGGACCTCAACATCCCCAGAGACCTTAAAGGTCATCTTTCTCACCACATCTCCGCACAGGAATCTTTCCACAGCATCCAGCTTGTACAAACTGCTGCCTTGGGACAGGCCACTCATTACCTTACATGAAAGCCCACCCTCTCGCTGACCAGCAAGAACTGCTGGGAGCTCCTGGTTAAACCCTCCTTCTCCCAAGACAAGTTCTCCATCACAGCCAATCCTCTCTTGCTCCCTGAATGCAGTCTGTCAGTGCTGGGTGCCCCCAGAACAGCAGCCTCCTCCCTGGTCTCCCAGGCACCTTCATCTCAGCCCACTCCTTCTGGCTTGCCACATTGAGGTCTTCTCTAGGCCTCCAAGGGAGGCAAGTAAGGAAGTATGTGGGGAAGGCTAGGAAAAGAGGGCCAGAAGTTCAAGGCCAGGACCAGGGGAATCTGAAACTTTCCTAGGCGGTCTCCTACATTACCCAAGAATCCTCAATTTCAGATCAAAGTCCTTCCCTTCCCTCCCTCTCATATACCCTGCCCCACTCCTCCTCTCAACCCCATCTCCATTGTCCATGTTGGGAACCCAGTGTTGGCACCCTGGAGGGTTCTCCCACCCTGATTTGGGCCAGAGGGGTTGGAGCTAAGGGTCCTCAAGCTGTAGTAAGCTTTGAGTCTTGGGGGAGAGCTAGGGTCTGAGAGACATGAACTGCCGCCAGCTGGCAAGGGCAGGAGGTACTGGAGGCCAAGTCTGAGCCACAATGGTCCCCACCCCACCTCCAGGCAGCTTCAGGAAGGGAAAAGGGCCCTCCCCACCACTTCTGCTAGGCCACACAGAAGGGCTTCCAAGAGAGAAGCCCCCATCCTCAAACATAGGAATCCTACTTTCCAGCTATCCCTTCTGTTCCCACAACTGCCTTCCTGACCTCATGATCCTAGAAAGTTCCCCCAACTAGTACCCACCCTGTCCCGTAATCTTTTGCCACACTCCTACTGAAAGCCCAGCCCAAGATCCCTGCCCTCCCCCCCCCCCAACACCCCTTTCAGCTTCCTCTACTAGGGCAGAGGCCAGCCTAAAACATCTGGGCAGGCAATATTGGCTTTGGTCCTGAGGTTAGCTCTGGGTGGCTTCTCCAAGCTTGGCAAGGGGTAGCCAGCAGGGGACCAGTGTAGGGGGACCCTGTCTGTTCATTAACCACCTGGATTAGACATTTCTGCCCAGAGGGGTGAGGAAGGAATGAGCCTACTGGCTGGGGGAGGGGCGAGGGGCACACATGCTAGGTAGTGAGTGCCCATGGCAAGAGGGCATGAGGACCCATGTACTGGTGGGAGGGCAAGTGTCGTTAGAGCTTTTGACTTTAACCCTTGCAGCCAGCCTCTCTCCCGAAACGCTGCACATATCTTGGGGACAGGGAGAGAGAGAGAGAGACCGACCTCAAAGAGAGGAAGGTATCCCAAAGAAGTTCCAGCCACTGACAGAGGAAAGACTCATGCCTTCTCACAGTCTTCTGCCTACTGAGCCCTGCAATGCCACTGAAGCCTGCAATGAGGAAGAAGTAAGCAGAAGAGACCCTCTCCTCAGCCCCCTTGCCTCTGGTGGTCAACGCTCCTCTCCACTCCCTGCTGTATAAAGCTTTGCTAACACCAGCAACTTAGCAGCACACAAAACTCATCCTGGAGCTGGCTCAGCGCTTGCAGGGACAGCCGCGCCCCAAACATCCCTCGCAGACCTCGGGAACCTCTGACAGGAGTACGGGTCACAAGTTGGCTAGCTTAGCCTAGAAGTGTGTCAGGGGAGGGACTGATTTCATCTTCTCCAAGTTTAGGACCAGAGCATGGTCCAAACATCAGTGCTCTTAGACTGCTGGGCTGCACAATCATACACTCACAGACCGCACCCGCTCACCTTTCCAAATGAGGAGCCACTGGGTGGCAGGCCAGGGCGGTGGGCAGAGGCAAAGCCGGTGGCTGGGCTGGCAGGAAGCTGGTGGCTCCCTGGGAGGCGGCGGCGGCAGCGGCAGCGGTGAGTGTGCTGGCCCAACAAGCAAGGGTAGCTGAGCCGGGTCCTAAGGCCGCTGCTACAAGCGAGTGAGCGCGCCCAGGGCGCTGCCGGCTCCCTCCCAGGCGGGCGGCCTGGGGCACCGCCTCCTTCCCGGAGTCAGCGCTCGCCCCCCACCGCCGCCTCCTTTAACCCCTGCTAAGCTCCGCTGCACAGACTGCGTTCCACCAGGCCCGCACCATGGTGCACTTAGGCAAGACAGCTCTCCAGCAGCTTCCTGGGGAACAGGCCAGAGGGTTTGGGGGATAGAGGTGGGAAGGGACACATAAGAGCCTATAGGAAAAATAGAACTGTAGGATCACTGCCACAGGGTTGCTGAGTGGTGGTAGCGATGCTGGTGCTGGTGCTGGAGCTGGTGGTGCTGGTGCTGGTGCTGGTGCTGGTGTTGCTGCTGCTGCTGCTGCTGCTGCTGCTGCTGCTGATGATGATGATGATGATGATGGATACAGAAGAACAAGCTGCAATTCCAACACACTTGGATACCAGCTACCAGCCATCTCCCTTCTGAACCTGATTTTTCCTTGGCTGTCAAATGTGTTGTTTTTTCTTTTTTCCTGGAGTGAGTTGAGATGTATGTTCAAAACTCAGTGGAGTTCCAGTGCACAAAAGGCACACTTCCATTCTCTTTAAAATGCACCCAAAAGAGGTTGGAGAGATGGCTCAGCAGTTAAAAGCACTGTCTTCTCTTCCGAGGTTCAATTCCCAGCAATCACATGGTAGCTCATAGCCATCTGTAATGAGATCTGTTGCCCTCTTCTGGTGTGCAGGCATACATACAGGCAGAACATTGTATATGTAATTTTTTTAAAAATGTATTCCAAAAGCTGGGCATGGCAGTGCACTCCTTTAATCCCAGCACTCAGGGAGGCAGAGGCAAGCAGACCTCTATGAGTTCAAGGCCAGCCTGGTCTACAAAGTGAGTCCAGGACAGCCAAAGCTACACAGAGAAAGCCTGTCTAGGGGTGGGGGGTTGGGGAGAATGCATCCAAAAAAAGTAGGATAGTGGACATGTCCTACAATCATACCTGTACCCTGGGTACTGTTTTCATGTCTCCTATGGACACCAAAACGGTGGCTAATCAGATCCCTTAAGTTTGCACCACTGAGCCTGTGCACAGCATCTTTTATGGTTGATTTACAGATAGGATCTCAGATAGGCCAGGCTGGGCTGGAGTAGCTGTGCAACCAAGTAAGACCTTGATCTTCAAATCCTCCTGCCTCCATCTTCCAAGGGCTAGAATTATAAGCATGGGCCACCCATGGCCAGTTTTATGTGGTGCTGGGGATTTAAACCAGGACCTCCTGCATGCTAAGCAAGCTCTATCCCACCTAAGCCACATCCCTAGCTGCCCCGCCTCCCTCCCCTCTAGAAGACTTGTAAAACCTAGGACCCTATAAACGCTCTCTGTAAGTAGTAGCTGTGCTGGGCTGTTTAAGGAAGAATGACACCAGTATAACCTCTGTACTTGTTCAGGACACTCACAAGTTCTTTCCCAAATATTTTCAATCAGCAGCTATTGATTCTGTGGAGAAGAACCCACCAGTTTGGAGGGCTAATTATATATCAAAACATTTGCTGAATCTAGGGAGCCCCACAAAACACAACCAGTATAACTTTCTGTGTCTATGGAATGTGTTTATACTGAAAATAATGAAGAAGAAAGCACTTGAAAAGTTTGGGTCACCATAAAAATGATAGAAGCAGACTCATGAAAATGTTATGGATGGAGCTTGCTATGTAGACCAGACTGGCCTTAACTCACAGGCCCCTGCCCCTGCCCCTGCCCCTGCCCCTGCCCCACCCCAAGTGCTAGGGACAGCTAGCTTTAGTTGTCAATTTGACATAATCAAAACAATCAGGAAGAGATCCTCAGGGAGGGTGGTCTACATGGGGTTGGCCTGTAAGCATATCTTTGTGTGTGGTTTTTTTTAGGGGGTCCTATTTAACTTCATTAATGTGGGAAGATCCAGCTTACTGTGGGCAACACCATTCCCTAGGCAGGAGCTCCTGACTTGAATAAGAATGGCGAAATTAATGGAGTGAGCACAAGCAAGCAGGCACGCAAGGATACATGCATATTTTCCCTCTCTGCTCTTGACTATGGATGTGATATGACCAGCTGTTTGAAGTTCCTGCCTCCATCCCATACATACACATATAACCCCCAGGGACGGACTCCTCTTTCTCCCTTAGGTTGGCTTTTCTTAGGTATTTTTCTTTTCTTTTTTAATTTATTTACTTATTATGTATACAGTGTTCTGCCTGCCTGTGTTTCTGGACACCAGAAGAGGGCACCAGATCTCATTATAGATGGCTGTAAACCAACACGTGGTTGATGGGAATTGAACTTAGGACCTTTGGAAGAGCAGCCAGTGCTCTTAACCTCTGAGCCATCTCTCCAGCCCTCTTAGGGTATTTTTCATTTCATAATAGAAGAAATAAAACTAGGACAGAAGGACGCAGTCATTTGCCACAACCCCCACTGTCTGCCAGACACTTGAAGAGCCCTCTGCCTTCACTCACCTTGTTATCACAGCTGAGGACAAGAGCCTGAAGCAGTTAGGCAACAGAAGCTGTCAGAGGATTCGCAGGACAGGCCATGTCAGGAAGGAACCTGACATGCTGACCCTGGTCCCAAGCCCTCCAAGGTGTGTGTGAAAGGTCCATGCCTTCCCCATCTGAGCTAGGCACCCACATCCCAGAGCCCCAGTCTCCTCTGATGTGCGTAAATTTACACCCAAAGGACTTTGTGATGTTTTTATTCATCCAGCTGAATCCCACCCAACCCATCCCCTCTTACCCCCACCTGGAGTAGGATAGCAGGAGCCACCCAAAGGGAGGGGCAAGACTTCAGACCACCTGAAGTCAGAGCCACAAGGACCACCAGTACCCCAGTAATAATAAAACCTCTTGGGGATAGGGAAGAAGGGATGCCTCCTTAAGAACTTATATGGGAAGGGCAGAGAGAGGCAACATCACCTTTCCCCTATCCCCTCTCTCCTCCTTATTCCCCATGACTGCCCAGATGGAAAGAGTTCAAATCCCCATACTGCCAAGCCCAGCGTCTCAAAACTCACAACCTTGAAAGCAGCCTCAGCTCCTCAGTGTATACATACATATGCCGCCCAAGGATGACAAACAAATGATAAACTTTGTGGGGACGCTGGCTGAATCTCCTCCTCAGCCCCATACCAACTCTGGATCACCTCGGCCTGCTTACTTCCTATCTTCCTACTAGACTAGGGTCCCCCCTGGAGCTTGGGCAGCCCTATCCAGTTAAGCACTTAGCAGATACCATGTTAATTCCAGCTCTGTCTCCTCTTTTCCTGGGTAATCAGCATACACGTGGGACCCGGTCTTACTTTCAGGTCCCAGAAGCTTCTGTCTCCTCCTTTATACCCACACCACAGTCCCCCAACTGACATAAAATAGTCACTGCTGTCCCAGGCCCAAGTTTGATCCCTGCTCTCCCTCAGGTAGTTCCAGGAACTCTGAGAAACAGTCCCAGTGCCCCACCCCTTCTCTCTCTCCTCTCTCTCTCTCTCTCTCTCTCTCTCTCTCTCTCTCTCTCTCTCTCTCGCTCTCTCTCCATCTTTCAGCTTTGACTTTCATGCCTTTCTCATCCAGTTGTTTCTTTTTCTCCCCGCTAGCATTCAAACCCCACTGGGCTTACCACCTTCTCCTCCATCAATGGCATGGCTTTAATGGGAACACCATGACAAGACCCCTTCCTTCTGGCTGAGAGCTAGGCAGCCTTTTTGTGATCTTTAAGTGCAGTTTCTTTTGTAGGTTATTGTTTGTTTTTGGAGACAGGGTCCCATAAGCACAAGCTGGCTTCAAGCTTGCTCTGTAGCCAGAGACCATCATCAACTTCTGATCCTTCTCTCTCCACCTCTGGAACGTGGGAATTCCAGGTGTGCGCCACCCTATGTGGTTTCTTCAGTGCTGGTGACCACACCCAAGTAAGCCTTCACTTTACATGCACGGTAGTCGAGCACTCAATTAACTGAGCTACATTCTGCCCCTTCACTGCAGGGTCTGTGCTCACTCATTTAGGAATCTTGCCATTCTGAACAGGACCCTCTTTGAGAACCAGGAGAGGATTAAGTACTCACCTTCATGGTGGCCCTTCAGTGGCCTTCTGTTGGTCCTATGGGCTCTGTCTGTCATCTGGCCCCACCTAATTGTAGGAATGACTTTCAAACCTTTATCAGGAAAAGAGTGCCTAGGATGATAGCAGTAAGATGGCAGCCAATGGAGGGGGACAGCTCAAAGGAAGAAGGTGACACACCAAAGGCCGTCAGGGAACAGTAGCATCAACAGTGAGTGGCATCCTAAGAGGCAGCCATGGGGCTGGAGAGTAAAGTAGGTAACTGGCAGGGACTTCAGCACACATGGGACCTCTAGGGCCACCATGAGCAACTACTCTTGTGCCTCCCCACATCTGCACTCCTATGACTAGAGGGAATGCAAGGTGCTTAGGAGAAGCTGGGTGGTGGGGGCACACCCCTTTAAACCCAGCACTGGGGAGGCAGAGGCAGTTGAATCTCTGAGTCGGAGAACAGCCTGGTCTACAGAACAAGTTCCAGGACAGACAGGGCTACACAAAGAAACCTTGTCTCAAAAAACCAAAAACTAAGCAGGGCCTCCTCTGAGCCCTCCACACTTGTTCCTGTACCTCCCAGATGTTGAGTGAGGAAAGGCCAATTTGTATTTTTCCTTTGCTTTATCTACTTTATCCAGCACTCAGTTCAAGCACAGTACAGTCTCAGTGAATGTGAAATGAGTGAGTGAGTGAGTGAGTGAGTGAGTGAATGAATGAATGAATGAATGATGGCGAGATGGCCTGATGGATGATTGGCTAATAAATGGGCAAAGGGGACACTTGAAATCTCTAGGCAACCGTTTATCTCTAAAGCTGCACAATCACAGAAGAAGCAAGTCTGTGGGGATATGGGAAGCATCACTTTGATAAACGGAGGCCTCAGACACCTCTTGCCCTCCCCCGGGGCTGCAGCTGCTTAAGAGCTCTCTGAACTGCCCCCCTCCTCCAGCTATGCTCAGAAGCCTTTGGAGGTTTCTCTCTCTACCTCTGCCCAACAGCGACCCTTCTTTCCCAGCCTGCCTGCTTCCACACCTGGGTAGAACCTTGAACTCGGAGTCCCTAGCAACCATACCAGGGGAGTTGGAGGACTTGCAAGGAAAAGCTGGCCTTCTTCCTAATTTTCATCCCACCGTAACAGCACTTTCTGAAAAAGTGCTCCCTTCCCCCCCCCCATCCTCCCCACTGCTTCTCCAAACTGCCTAGGCTTTCCTTGTCTCCCCTCCTCCAGGCCCTGACTACCAAGGTTCCCAGGGTTTCCCAGCCCCCTTCAAGCCAGCCATGCCCTTTCCCTCCTCCCTCCCTCACATCCCCAAGCCTGGATTGCACATCTGGTTCCAGTTGTGGTTGGTCCATTCAGGGGCAGGCCTGGAGGTTTCTCATAAAACTGAGTAATAACCAGTGTCGGAGCCCCGTGGAGTTGGGGGGAAGGGAGAGCAAGAGGTTAAGTGTGAGGGTGGGAGAGGGGATGACAGTGGAGGTAAGGAGCCAGACCCCAGAAAGGAGCTAGCAGTGCCTGGCACCTAGCAGGGCCCACGAGTTGCCTGTTGGCTGAAGACAGGCTACAAAGACATATGAAAGCAAAAAGAAAAGAAAGAAAGCGGATGGGGGGGGAGCTGGGAGCTGAGAGAGGGGTACAAAGAGGGGTGACAGAGAGCCAGGGACAGAGCTGTGGGTGGAGCAACAGAAAAGCCATTGAGAAAGGCAGGGAGAAATGAATGGCCCATGTCAGACCAGGTGCTGAAACAAGCATTTCATTTGGAAGAAGAGGGAACAGGGGGCGAGAGTACACACGGGGGGGGGGGGGGGCGACAAAGGACACAAGAAGCAAAGAAAGTGCAAGGACAGGGATAGGACGCAGATGGGTCAAGACCTACTGTGATGGATGCAGTGTCCTGGCTTCACAGCACCAGATCCACAATGGTGGGTCATCCCAGAACTGTCTGCACTTTAATCAGCATCTAGCGACTGTTTACAAGGACTCTTTCCCCAACGTCATACACATGCCATGAATTTCTATGAGTGCCCCAGGGAATTCTGAGACATGGCTAGGATCCTGTCTGGCCTTAGACCTGAGCTTAGAGCCCTTTTGTAGGATCAGCCAGCAGCTGAGTATAGTCCTGTCACAACAGAGCACAACTGGGAACTCAGGAGGATACCTGGTCTGTGACCCCCCCCTACCCCCATACCCTCAAGATCACATCAAATGCCCCTATAGGAAAGAGTACTGCCAAAATCTTTTCATGATGGGGAAGTCACCCATTTTAGCACCTGAGCCCTACTTTCTCCTCCATCTCGGCCCCAGAGGGAGGGCACACTTGAGTATAAGTCTTCTTCCCTCAAGGGACAAGGGGAAAGGGACTGCTCTAGGCTCTGGCTTATGAAACACTCAGCTGGCTGCAAGCCAGACCCCAGGATCACCCGCTACAGCAGTCACTGTCTGTGCATTTGAGCTGTGCCCCTCCCTCTACAGCTAAGAATAAGTCTGGACTGTCCTCCAGGAGGCTTTATTCAGTGTTACCCCTGAGAGACCTCTTGCCAGGGTCCCTTCAGAGGTAACCCCTGAAGTCACATCTATACCACTGTCCCTAGGAGTCTCTTTCTTCTTCCCTTTCAGATGTTGAATTTCTACTTATTTGTGCCTTAGGGGCAGCACCCGGCTGTATTTACATCTTATTTACATATATTTGCATCACCTATAGGAATCACAGAATTACACTTGGGGGATGCAAATGCTTTCCTAGTCTCTGGTGACAGGACAGCAACGGCAGAAGATGCACTGGGAAGTAGCCTGTTCACTGTTCTTCCCCAAATACACACATGGGATGTCCCTCTCTTAAGCCTGCCTCAGTTTCCAGCCAGGAAAAGCACTTGGATCCAGCAGCTTCAGGACCCAGGGTAAGTGAAGACTATACCTTCTAGCTACAGCTGCCTCTCTGATAGCCTCCAAGGCTCCCTGGATGCTCTTGGGAGCACATTTCTAAGCAGATACTAGTCCTTGGCAGAAGTCACAGCACATAACCCTCCACTCTCACCCCACCTTCCCACCCTGTACCCCCATCTCTCCTGAAAAACTCAGCTTTAAAGCAGGGAGGTCCCCAGGGGCCTCCCTATCTCTAGGGTAGGAATCCTCATAGGCAACCCCTCCCCCTCCTAGCCTCCCTTTCCAGCAAAGTCTCTTGCCTGAATATGGATCCCTCAAGGGAGCCCTAAGACCCCTCCCTCACACGACCACACCATCCCAGAGCCATAGTCTAAGGAACCCAGACTACACGAGTGGAGGTTCCCAGCCCCAGAAAGGTGTTGGCAGAATCTTAGTGACAAGCTTGGAGATGGAAAGCCTAGTGGATTCCGAGCCAGCAAAGGGGCGCTGATTAATAGATCAATGTCAACTTCCTGACTTGCCAAAGGGCTCTGTCCTCTGCCTCAGCTTGTTCAACATACTTATCAGTAATGAGCCTGAGATGTGGGAGGGACACACAAGGGGTGGGGTAAGAAAAGAGCTAAGACGCCGAACTGAATTTAAAAACTAAACCGACTTTACACATGGGCCAGAACCAGTAAGGGAATTTTTCTCTTGGACTACTGTCCTCAACAATGGCTCAAAATTAAAAACAAACACTAATAATAATTCATTCCAGGAACATTCAACAATTTATGGCAAAAAAAAAAAAAAGTTCAATTTTGTTCATGGTAGGATATGACTGTCCTCAAAAGATGCCAGTACTTTTGAATGCCTTTGTAGAAATACAGAGTTTAGAACCAAGGAGATGAAGATTCCATACTGCTCCCTGTTGATCAGACGCTAGCAAAAATATCAGGGTCTCCCAGAGCATATCCAGAGGGCATCAATGATCCTAATAAATATCTGCTGGATAAGAGCACAAGGACCACTTCTTTATTTTAGATGACAAAGAAAAGATAAAGGCATATAATCAAATATATGAAGATGGCTTTGGGAAAGTGCGGCAGGGAGGTCTCCACCTCCTACCACCTCCTGTCTCTGCCCAGTATCTGTGAACCCCTGGGAACGTGGACCCATTCCCGGTCCCTATTGACTGCCCAAGAGACAGAAAAATCTAGGAGCAGCTACTATGAAGGGGACAGTCTTGTTCATGGCCAGGCCTGTGGACAGAGAATGGCCTCTGGGGAGTGTGCTGGCCACACCACAAACTGACCTTTGTACAGGCTGGCTGTTGGGCAAAAGAGAGGGGAGGTGGTCCAGATGGTGGCTGAGCACTTGGCTGGCACATGCTGTCCCAAGCAAGCCATTGCATTAGCCAACTGGCCTCTCACCTTCAGGGCTTCCACTGGTCCATTCTCAATAGCCCTGTGGGAACTTCCCCAGATGGACACCTTCAACCAAAGTCTGAGGTTACCCACTGGCCCCAGCCCAAGACCTCGGTCACTCTCCCTCTTCCTCTCTTTCCTGTTCTTCTCTAGAGATCTGCATAGCCTTTACCATTCTCACTCTCATGCATTAAGCCCCTTCCCCGCAGCCCACCCTTCTTGTCTCAAAATTACCCTCATCCCTCCAGAGTCCTACTCAAGACCTTGCTCTAGGCTGGAGGTCCAAAGCTGCTGCAGGTCTTGATAAGATCTCGCATTTAGGGCTGGGGAAGAGCTGGAGATTTCCCTCCTGAGGACTTTGGGTCTACCCTAGACAAAACAATAGTCATTTTCCTCCTAGAACCAGGATGCCAGCCCTCCTGACATGGAAGATTCAGGGAGACCTAGCCCTGGCCTGGCACTGGAGGGCAGAGCCCAGGCATGGATATTGCATGGACTGCCTCTAAACTCTACAGCCTACCTACCTATTTAGGAACTATGTTATTCAACAGCTCTGAGCACTGAGTGCATGGTCTGGGGTGAAGCAGTCCTCTCCTTTCACGGACACCATCATCACCCTCGTACTGGAACCATTCCTCCTCTAGCTAGCTACATAATCTATCAATCATATATCAATCTATCATGTATCCAGCATCTATGTTTCTATTTATGTCTCTATCATCTATGCATCATCTATGTATCTATTTATAATCTATCTATGTAACTATCTATAATCTAGCTATCACTATGTATCTATCTATAATCTACCTATTATTTATGTATCTATCTGCCTATCTATCATCTATGTATCTATCTATTTATCATCTATGTATCTATCTATCATCTACGTATATATCAGTAATCTATTTATCTTTCTCTTTGACCCTGTCTAATGACTGCTTAAATGTACCAAGTGCTTTTCAGATGTCTGACTTCACAGCTATTCATTCATTCTAAGCCTCTCAACAGCCCTATGGGCATAACAGTAACTGGCTATCCAATGCTTGAGCGGCTGGAACAGGAGGCTCATGAATCTGAAGCCAAGCTAGGTTGCATAGTGAGACCCAGCAACACTATTAAAGTGGCAGGGACCTCAGGGACTGTCTGGTGCATATCTTATCTACTGCAGGACCATCCTTGACCCAACAGAAACTCATTCTCTGCTTGCCCACAGCATCCTCTCTACCTAACATGGCTCCCATGGATACAACCTGCCTCCTGAAGTCCTTTCTCTGCTCCAAAGTACCAAAATCCCTGCAAAGCTTCACAAGAAACCACACCTAAGTGCACACATGCACATTGTCTCCAAGGAGAGTTTCTCCGCAGGCAGGGCATCCCCACTCAGCTTTCTTAATTTCTCAATCTCAACTATCCCTCTGGTTTGAATCTGTTCAAGTTGTTCATTCATTAATTCATTCATTCACTCATTCACTCATTCATCTATCCACTCATCACAGGCCCTGAGAGTTGCTTGTGGAAAGTCAGGCCACCAAACAAAGTCAAAAAGAGCCACTATCCTCAAGGCACACTGTCCTCAAGATCATAAATGTGGGAGACCCTGGAGAGACAGACACACAGAAGCCAAGCTACACACTTAGCACAAATGGTGGAAAGGGAAAAGGAGCCTTTGGTGGAGGAGTTCCCTAATATCTAGAATATCTAATATCTAGAAGCCTCTTGACCTGTCTACTTATATACTCACCACAGACAGAAGCTTGTATGAGCCAACTCATGCCTTAGTCTGACTCCCTCACCTGATGTGGACACTGCCCTGAGCTGACCATGCACAGCTGAGGGACTCACTTAGAGTTGAAACCACTTGCCCAAAGTCAGTAACTAGGACATGCCAACCAGGCAGTGGAGGTAAGACTTGACCTCCAAGACCAAACTCTCAGTTTGGCACTACATAATCTCTAAAGGTGTCAGAAGGAGCATTAAGACACACTTCCCATACTAACTCCTATTGTACACAGCCATGTTCGCACGCACACACATACACATACACACAGGCTTGCACGTGCATGTACACACAGGAAGCTGTGGCAATGGCCAAACTGCAGACTTTCAGCTTGTTCTTCTACACGGATGAGTTGATATCACCTTCAGACAATGGACTTTTACTCTAGTGGACTTAAAGGGGGCAGGAAGGTGGAGGAGATAGTGAGCAAGTACCTCCTCCCTACGGGTGGAATATGGCTTGGAATAATTGCTTGGAATATGGCTCTTCATGTTACCAATAAGACCAAAGATGGGGAAATAGGGTCCTCAAGTCCGCAAGCCCTAGAAGATGTTCATCAAGTTCACCCCAAGACCACCCAATCAGAATTCAGGCCAACCCTACTCATGTCAGAGAAAGTTGAAATTAAGGCCCAGAGAATATGAGTAAATCCTAGGGGACCCCAGGAAAGAGCTCTCTGGAGCTTTAATCTGGAACAGATTGGGGCCTCTGCAATCCATCAGCCCAAAGATGAGGAGGTGTTGGCCCCACCTGTAATGGAAGTAGGAGCCTCAAAATCAACTCATAGACCCAGGGTGGATAAAGGATGCTGGGGCCCAGGATCAGCACATTCCTGCTTTCTTCAAGAGAACCAGAGTTCAACTGGGCAGGAGAGGCAAGGGGGCAACAGCTGGAGCCCCTCCTCTGGGTGCTCTTCCCCAGGGACCCTGTGGGTGATTGTTTCTTGGAACATTGTGTTCAGGCTGTGAGTCTTGGCTGGAGTCATCTCCCCTGGCATGTCTCCAGCTGCCTGTTTAATAATGTACAGCCAACCAGCCATTAACTGCACATTAAAAAAAAAGTCAGTGGTTGTTTTTGTTGGTTTAGTTGAGGGGAGGTGTTTTGTTTTTGTTTTGTTTTACCCCTTCTTCTGATTAGTTAGTAGTAATTGTGAAAAATGTGTTTCTGAGGAAGGGCTGACCTCCAGGCCCGCTGCAGGCCTCACGTGCCTCAGCCCTCCCCGACCACTAAGCCTAGGCGCCAGAGTGCCTGCTCCACCTCTACTACACTGGTGACACCTTGACCTGCTCTCTGGAGACAAAATGTGGGACATTCTGGCAGAGCTGAGCCAGGACAGAGGAGTTGGACTCTGAGGGGCACCCAGTGCTTCCAAGGAATCTCAGAACTGTCTGGTCAGAGTTGAGAGCAGAAGGCAGGAGCTGGCAGGCCCACCAGGTGTGAAAAGCTAGAGGACCAAGTTCTTGTGGCCTGTCCTAGGGGGGATCAGGGATACTGGGGCCTCCTCCTTGGTTCTTCTCCTGGGCACCAGCCCTGTTCTCTATTTGAGTTGTGACCCACAGTGGATGCAGAGCTAGAAGGGGGACAGAGTCAGAGCCAAAGCTTTGGGGGAAGCAGTGTGCTGCACAAGAAGGTTCTAGGCTTGTTGCAGCCTGGGACAAAGCCTGCCAAGCTCTCCTTACTTCCCCAGGCTAGCAAGGTGCTGCTACCCTGTAACCTGAGCTGCGTGGTGCAGCATGATGTGCAGCATTCGGGAGTAGAGCCAGGTTCTTGTAGCTCTTCTCTGGTCCCTTACAACCCTTGGCCACCATGCCTCATCTCTAAGCTGAACTTTTCTCTCCTTGCTATAAGCAGAGTGTCCTTTACCCTGCCCAGGAATCCCAGTCAGGAAGTAAAAGTCAGTGGTGATGCAGATGTTGGAGTGGTGACAGAAGTGGTGGTGATAATGGGGATGGGGATGGGGATGGAAATGGTGGAGATGGAGGTGGTGGTGATGATGGAGATATAGGGGTAGTGGTGGTGACAGAGGTGCTGGTGATGGAGATGGAAGTGGTGATGGAGATGGGTATAATGAAGATGAAGATGGTGGAGATGGAGTTGGTGATAGAGGTGGGAGAGATGGAGGTGATGATGGAGATGCTGGAGATGGAGGTAGTAATGTAGGTGGAGGTGATGATGGAGATGAAGGTGGTGGTAGAGATAGAGGTGGTAGTGGTGGGGACAGAGGTGCTGGTGATGGAGATGAAAGTGGTGATGGTGATGGAGGTGGTAATGGAGGCGGAGGTGGTGATGACAAGGAAAATGGTGGAGATGGAAGTGGTAATGAAGATGGTAGAGATGGGGGTAGTAATGGAGACGGTGGAGATAGAGGTTGTCATGGAGATGGTGGAGATGAAGGTGGTAATAGAGATGGTGGAGATAAAGGTTGTCATGGAAATGATGGAGGTGGAGGTGGTAATGGAGATGGTGGAAATGGAGGTGGTGATGGTGATGGACATAAGTTGGTGATATAAGTAGTAGTGGTAGTGACAAAAATGGTGGTGATGGTGGTACTGTGGCATCATTCTGAAGTTTTGAATGTGTTCCACTTTCTAGAGTTTTCCCACTCAGTCTAACAAGTAGGAACTGTGACCATCACCACAATACAGAGGAGGAAAGTGAGCATGGGCAGGTGAATTCACTCACCAATGTCATAAGCTAGTGAGAGACAGAGACAGGCCTCAGAGCAAGGTGACATCGGGGCATCTTTGGTGTGTGTGTGTGTGTGTGTGTGTGTGTGTGTGTGTGTGTGTGTGTGTGTGTGTGTTTAACTGATGTAGTCTTGTGCAGCCTAGACTAGCCTTAAATCACTTATCTGGCTGAGGATAGTCTTGGACTGCTGATCCAGCCTCTCATCACTACCATATTTTTCAGATTATAAGATGCACCTGACCATAAGACACACTCAGTTTTTAGAGCAGTAAAATAATAAAAACAGTAAAAACAGCAATCAGACCATAATGCTCACCCTAATCCCCCCCCCATCTTTTTGGGGGAAAAGTCTCATGGTCCGAAAAATACAGTAGGATTAGGGTTAGGGTTAGGGTCCTATGGAGTTCCCAAGTGAAGGACACTAAGCCACAGACACACACACACACACACACACACACACACACACACACTCATTGTAGCATGCATGCAAGCATAAGTACCACATACTACATACATCTCACACATTGAAACTCACATACACACATACCTGCACACAGAGGCATGGTAACCATGCTCATGCACACATAACTACTCACACACAAAGGCCCTCAAAGAGCCACAATGGCAGGCATGCCCCCACAGGCACATGTGCACACAGTCCCATATACACAGGAACCATACACATGTGCAGACCCAGCCTCACACTCCACCCCTGCACACACACTCACTGGCACACAAACATGCCTGAGAGTTTTATACACAGTGGCTGGCCAGGCACAAGCACCCACAGGCTGTCTGGGCAGGCAGAGTTGGACAGGTGTCCAACATGCCCCCAGGGGGTTATTCCTAGGCAAGAAGGCTGCTGGCTAATAATACCACAGTGCATTCCTGGCCGAGATAAGCAGCCCCAAGCATCCCCGGCACGTTCCAGCCTCGATGTCTCACGCCTGTGGATTCCACCCACCCGCAGTGCTGTCCTGGGGCAGCACAGAAGCTGGCGCCACTGGGACACAGGCACCTTGGCAGGGGCCTGCCAGGAATCCTCTTGGCTTTTCCCTCATCTGGGTTCCTAAGGGTGCCCAGGATCGGTTCCCCTTAGAGGCACATTCATGCAGGAAAGGACAGAAGAGGCCTGTATTCTTGGTGAAGAGAGGGCTATGGGAAGCCATTCTGTCTTCAACAGTCTACTGACACCCTATTATACCACCTCCAGTGGCCAGACAGAGTCTGGGCTCAGGAAGATGATAGGAGCCACTTCCACATGGAGTTACAATATTTATGCCATGGCCTCCTCACCATAGCCTAATGCCACCATTGTTATTGTAGCTGTTCCTCAGACATTTAAAGAAGGTACTCAGGCTTTCTCCAGGCCTTTCAACTCCTCAGACTAGCTTCCTCCATGATCTCAAACTTGCCTCCCTCCTGGCCACTTTGATGGACTGGGCAGGTGAGGGAAAGCCCTCTTTCTGGTGAAAAACAAAACAAAACTGTTTCTTATAGGCCTAGGAATTGGTGCAGGCCCTTGGGGTGCTAATCAAGTAGCAGCCATTGGGGGGGGGGGCATTGTCTGGGGTGCTTTGGAATTGCCTCAAGGTGAAAGGGTGTTCCTGGATTATGGCATAGGACAGAACCCTCAGCCCCACCCTATCTCACCTCACAAGCCCCAGAGTCCCAGAGAGTCTGAAGGAAACACGAGCTATGAGGGGCCTCCTCCATCCACAGGAACAAGAGAGATGGGCCTAGACAAAGACCTGAGCTTTGGGGAATGAGGTAGAGTTTAGGGGTGCCATGAGCTACAGTATCCCAAAGAACACAACAGGAATGGGATGGTGGAGGCACAGAGGCCAACAAGAAGAAAAATGACAAGCCGCTAAGGATGACAACGGGACAAGCCAGACCTAAGGCGAGGGAAGGAGGAGAGGCGCATCTACCCCACCCCTCCCAACCCCGACCTCATTCGCACGCTGATCTAAAACCTGTGCATTTTTGCATGCGCACGCACGCACGCACGCACGCGCACAAAGAGACAGACAGACAGACAGAGTGAGTCAGAGAGAGAAATACCCAATACCAAGCATCTGTCTTGGTAACAGAGTTGGTGAGATCTAGCAGCATTCTGATTCTTCTGATAAGGACAGCATGGCCCGAAAAGGATGCCAGCTTTATCAAAATTCCCAGGACCCTTCAGTTTCCTAAAACATCAGTCATTCTGGTTAGCAGTACTGAGAAGTGATGAGTCCTGAGCAAGGAAAAGAGAGAAAGAAAGCAGGCTGGGGAATCCCCTGGAGGGTGACTTTCCCAGCTCCAAGAACATCTGTGGTGGGTAAGGAGGATCACACTGGCTCCCCGGCATGAGAGAAACAGCCAGGCTGGAAGATCAGGCCCAGAGGAGCAGGCCACCACGGAAGCACAGCTCAGAGATGGGCTTCCCACACCAACCCCCTATTGGCCAGTCCCGTACCCTGAAAAGCAACGAGCTGTGCTTCTCAGAGCCGACTGACCCATAGCCAGCCCCTCCACCACTGCCCACTGGCCATGCTCTGAGCGAGCCAGCATCCTTACATGGACATCTCGAGGACTAATGCTCATTGGATGAGCACCCAACACAGCGGGAGCTTCCCC
This sequence comes from Acomys russatus, assembly GCF_903995435.1. Classification (NCBI taxonomy): domain Eukaryota; kingdom Metazoa; phylum Chordata; class Mammalia; order Rodentia; family Muridae; genus Acomys; species Acomys russatus. Next base: position 27,686,133 of record NC_067148.1, on the reverse strand, counting down.
TCCCTGCAGACTCTCCCCAAGGTGCTGCTCTAACCCCCAAACCTACTCCTCAAGGCAAGCACAATCAAGACCAGCTCAGGAGGCTGCAGGAAGGGGCCAGACATAGGTCCCCGATCGTAACCATTCGAGAGTCTGCAGAAAAGAGGGAGTGAAGGGATGGAGGAAGGCTGGGAGTACAACTAGAAATTAGGGTCCTGTGGGAGAAAGTGATCATACCTCATCAACTGATTGGCAGATCCTTAAAGGCAATAATGCAGATTAGCATCACAGTAGACCTAGGCTCCAACAAGCATTATTTCCAAGCTCTTCTGCTTGACCCAGAGCAACTGAGCGAGACAAGATGCTTTTAAGATAATCAGTGAAAACTGAACACAGACCCTGTAGAAGCTGATCTCAAGAAAGTATTATTAACGATGTTAACTGGGCTAATGGTATTACCGAAATGTTAAAATAAAGGTCCTTATCTGTTAACAACACACACTGAAGTATTAAAGATGATATCATGTCTGGGGCTTGCTTTAAAAAAACACTCCAACAAAAAGTAAACAAATAAATGTGGGGAAGAGAGGGTATAGGAAGAAAAGAAAGAAAAACAATACAAAATCAATGGTTGTTAAAGCAGAAAGATCAGAGGTCACTATAAAATTCCTGTGCACCTGTATATGTTTTAAATCTCCCACTTTAAAAAAGGGGGGCACAGCTGGAGAGATGGCTTGGAGGTTAAAAGCACTGTCTGCTCTTCCAGAAGTCCTAAGTTCGATTCCCAGCAACCAAATGGTGCCTCACAACCACCTATAATGTGATCAGATGCCTTTTTCTGGCGTACAGGTGTACATGCAGATAGAGCACTCATATACATAAGATAAGTAAATAAATATTTTTAAAAAGAGGAGCAGGCGTGG